>NC_054713.1:2293524-2306024 GCF_016097555.1 Gigantopelta aegis | reverse complement strand
TAATTGTGACATATGTTGTGGTTCACATATTCACTTCTAGGATTTGGGGAAGAACTAAAACAATCTGTATGTTTAATGGTAACCCTTCAGGCTGTAATTTGCCAATGTTATTTTGTAATATTGTGCATTGACGTTTTGAAACATGGGTGTATAGCGAAAGAGACAGCCGGAGTGAAACGGTTTATGAACCACGTGTTCGGATCGGTACTACAGCCAGATACGGTCATATAGCAAAAAAAAACCCTGAGACGGAAATATCTGTGTAGTGAGACCCTAGGTTACTGGGAGCCATTTAATATACATGTATTACCATATTGATAACCTATAAATCCACTTGCTGAGGTTAAACTTACTCTCCTTGAACTAGTATTAGGGGAGTGATAGGGGAGCGGGAGCGACGGCTCACCTTAAACGACGAGATATGACGATTATCATTCGAATCACTCTTATCACTTGACCGATATGTCTGATAACAAATGAGTTAGAAGCAAAAGTCGTAACCTCGCCACCTCGGTTTGTTCTTTACGACCCGCGTATTCATACGCCGATGTACGGTGATTACTTTCCGCCAGACAGTGTGGCCAGCATGCCTCAACAAAGCGTTTGAGGATTTGCATAAGCGGCAGATGAGCAAAGATGTCACCGGCCACAGCAGGAGAGAGAGAACGTCGCTTACATCTTAACGATCGTTTTATGTAAACGCACTAGATGGCAGACGGCAAGATTGGCTAATAAAAACAACAATATTCTGAGACTAGTCCTGAAATATGAAAATCAGGTTTGTTGCCCTGAATAGACAACTAGATATGATTTTGATATGAATTGATTTTTTTCTTTTGGTTTTTGATAAAACACCATTGCACCCACTTTTTTCATCACAATGACATGAATAAAAAAGTGTATTGTTTAACGACACCACTAGAGCACATTGATTAACAAATCATCGGCTATTAGATGCCAAACATTTGGTAATTATGACACGTAGTCATCGGAGAAAACCCGCTACATCCAAGGTAACATGACTAAGACAATTCGAAGAAAGTGGATATCGGATATCCCGATGTGTTCATGCTTGTATTTACTAAAAGTTAACGTCTTACCTCACATTATTATAGCATCATTTATTAATCCAATATATACTCAACAAGAAACGACACGCAATTATATATATATATATATATATATATATATATATATATATATATATATAGATAGAGAGAGAGAGAGAGAGAGAGAGAGAGAGAGAGAGAGAGAGAGAGAGAGAGAGAGAGAGAGAGAGAGAGAGAGAGAGAGAGAGAGAGAGAGAGAGAGAGACCCCCAATCCCCCTCCACGAACAACCAAAACCCCAGCAAAAACAAATAACAGCTACAACAAAGAACAATAATCGACAGACCAGTCGAGTATAATTCGCGGCTAGTAGATGCTCGAACACATGGTAAATCTGTCAGATGGATTACAAACGGAAAGAAAATGAAAGAATTCCGCTGCCACCATTGTGCTACTCTTTACGATTAGGGATCTGTATGCGCTCTTTCCCAATAAGCCTGTCTGCATAATTGGAAGGCTGAGTGCGTGAAATTTGTAAACAGTTGCACTGGAGCGTGCTGCGGGAGGCCACTGCACGAGTATTACGCCGAACGGGAAGTCTGCCGTAAATAGGCTCTCTTTAATGGAGGAGATGTCGCTACCACTAAGTATTTATGATATGCTGGGCTAAGAACAGAATTCAAACTAGGCTATATGATTCGACGGAATCGGCCAAACGAAAGTATTTGCATGTAACCTCGTAATAATTCTTTAACCACCCCTAAAAACAAAACAAAAAACCCCACAAAAAACCCCACACACCAAAAAACAAAACAAAAAAACACCCACAAACCTAGGCCATGAAAGCTAATATTGTGAGCTGGAAAGAGAGTTAGTGAATAAGACGGAGAGAGTCAGAGCCAGAGAAAAAGAGACACACACACACACACACACACACAAAGAGAGAGAGAGAGAGAGAGAGAGAGAGAGAGAGAGAGAGAGAGAGAGAGAGAGAGAGAGAGAGAGAGAGAGAGAGAGAGAGAGAGAGAGAGAGAGAGAGAGAGAGAGAGAGAGAGGCGGGGGGGAGAGAGAGAGAGAGAGAGAGAGAGAGGGCGGGAGAGAGAGAGAGAGGAGAGAGAGAGAGGGGGGAGGGGAGGGAGAGAGAGGGGCGGGGGGGGGGAGAGAGAGGCGGGGGGGGAGGGGGAGAAGAGAAGGGGGGGAGTAACAGAGACAGAGACTGAGAGAAACAGAGATATGTACATGATGGATGAATTGTGTTGGAACATTATTTGATAGCAACTTCTACCCTTCCCTTCCACCTATTGCTATTGGTCAAAACCCAAACAGCGAAAAATGTATGCAACGTAGGGAGACCAGTTTCGGTGAGCATAAACATTCGGTCCTAAAGCATATCATCATTTACAAACAGACAGTTGTTACCTTTTTATTAGTATTTCTACCTTCAAATGAGCACTAAACTGGCTGCAAACTTTCCCGCACGTGCGTCAACAACTGTAACATGCGTCAGCCGTATATATTGTTACTTTAGCATGCAGCACACGCTGCGACAAGTGGAGATTTTGTCGCCGGATACAGAAATCTCCACTTGTCTCAAAACCCCGCACACTAGGAGACCAGTGCGCACACTTGGCGACGACAGGAGATTTTTATCGCCGACTATCGCACATTTAACCCGTATATTTAACCCTTGCTGAGGTCTAATCGTGATCTTTTCCCTACATACATTGTTCTTGAAAGGCCATTTTAGGCGCAATTCTGATACCAATGCAGTTGCTAGCAAGTGATGGTGCTTTCGTGACGTTTCCAGCTTTCGTGACGTCACTCAACTGCACCTGAAAAAGAAATGGCGGCGGCGTTCAACCAACGCAACAAAATTAGGCTTATTTTAGCCATTTACCTGCTTCTGCGCCGGCGCCTGAACCGGTACCCGGCAGAATGCAACAATGATATCCTCATTATCGTGTGTCCAACTAAATGCTTCCATGGGGGCTGCCATTTTGAAGTCATGTGCCACGACAGCCAGCGTTGATTGGTCAATCGAAGAAAGTAGTCTCGCGTCTCCGTCGCAAAACCCCGCACACGCTGCGACAAGTGGAGACGAGTGGAGACAAGTGGAAACAAATATCAAACATGTTTGGTTTTTGGAAACAGTCTCATGCGACTGTTTCCACTTGTCGCCGTACCCTAGCACACGTCGAGACTTGTTGAGATTTTTGTTTCAAGTCCCTAGCACACGCTGAGATGAGTGGAGATTTCTGTCTCCTGCGATAAAAATCTCCACTTGTCGCAGCGTGTGCTGCATGCTTTACGGCACCTGTTTCGGTGAGTGAAACATTTGGTAATATAGCTGATAGCCAGAGTTTAAACGCTGCGTCTTTATAAGTGGGTTAACTTCAATCGTGCTTTGTTGGCTCGTTTTAACCTCATTTTAACGAACATTTCTATGAACGTGATATACACGTATATACTTTCCCCAACAATGTACAAAATCGTCAAATGTGCATACAGTTCAGTAGCGGATCCAGGGGGGTGTCCAGGGGTCCCCACTTTGAAAACCGACAATAACCTTTAAGGGTAACGTGGTTATATTAACTGTTCTGTGTAAAAGGAGAGATCAGTCATCACATTTGGACACCCCCCCACCCCTCTTTCAGAATACTGTGTGCATAATCGACGCACCCAAAGAAACCGGGTGACGGACGATACTACTCCTCCTATAGACGAGGCACTAGATAGAAATTCACGAAGTCAACCACTATTTTGCCAAATACTAAGTACCCATTCCATTCTGTTGTACACAGATACGGCCCTGATCATGTATTACGGTTTTGTCGTTCACATGTCACTTTAAATTGCTTTTTTTTATCGTGGGAGTTGAATCATATGTCTGGCCGACCCGTCATACCTCGAAATATAATATTCGACAATGCATTATTCATTATTCAGTATTAATAATGAATATACCGTTTATTTCATTTCGAAAGCGTTTATTATCTGTAAAGTATTTCCAACGCCACGGTTGATATGCATTATGTTTTCGCCGAAACATTTTTAATCTTTGTTGCTATGGATTAACCAATTATATGGTGGTGTAACGGTAAAAAATACATTTGTTGTTAATAATGACATATTTTGGACATTGTAATGAGGTCAATACGTAGTTTGATGGAGAAAAACGTCTAATATAGAAAGTATTAATATATCAATGACTGACGGGAATGTCTGCTGAGCGCTGTCTGACGTTTATTCGTTACGCTTCTGAAGATAAACTGCGAACACGCAAATCTTATGTTTGTTACTCGGTCGAACGATAACGGGATTGGCTTGAGCCGGAGTACACGTGATCCGCGGATTAATTTCAAGTGATTAATTAAATGTTTCGACTGCATGACAAAGGCGGCGGAAAGTTTAATTAAACGCCAGTCTACGATAAACGCGTTCGGTTTGTTCTTGGAGCTAGCACCAAACATGAAACGCTATAGGTTACCTAACACGGAATCGATTATCGTTGGTGATCATGTTAACTCTTTTTTTTTCTTCTTTAAAAAAACCCCAAAATAAACGAAAAAAGAAAGTAATAATAAAACTGATGTACGGAGCGTAACAACACACCCAGACATTTTTAGATCCTTCGAACTATATTACCGCCACGTCCACTTTCTTTCTTTCCTTCTTTAATTTTATTAACGTGCCTACGTCCCGCCCAAAAAGGTTCAGGCACGGTTCGCATCCCGGCATCGGTTCACATCCACGGCAACCCCTGCAATGAAGAAAATGTCCACGGCAAAAAGAATTGCCATTGAAAAAAATCCTGAATATAGTCCAAAGCAAAAAGTGCCGTTGAGAACTATCAACTCCACGGCATTGCCGATTGCCGTGGGCAATTGCAGGGGTTGCATCCAGGGTTGTAGCAGCTGAATGAGGGGATGCAAGACCACTACACTGACGTCGTTAACACTGATATCGCTAGTAACCCCTGTCTTTGACGGACAGCCCACTTAGGCGAGGTGTATATCGCTAGTAACCCCTGTCTTTGACGGACAGCCCAGTTAGCAGAGGTAGATTCTCAGGAGACCTTGCTTGAATCTTAATTGAATAATAATAATAAAGAATAATAATACAAAAAATCCCAAAAAACAACCTCACAATAAGCACAAACAACAACAAAAACAAAAAACTCCACCAAATCCCCTAAAACCCCCAAACAAACATAGGTTTTTTGCGCCCAATTTATAATTTTGTTTTTAAAAATCAAACACCCTCCACAAACATAAACCCCTAAAAAAAAAATCAACAAACCCCCCCAAACAACCCCCCACACACCCTACCCCCCCGAAAACCCCCCAACAAAACAACAACAACAACAACACCAACAAACCCCCCCCCCCCCCAAACAACAACAACCAACAACAAAGAAATCAACAAAATGAAAACAAAAACAATACGGAAGGACTTATTGTGATAAAGTTATCATGATCAAATCCAAGTTAGAAAACGAAAATATTGTTTGGTGGTCAGCTTAAATCACTCTATCTCATCACAAACAGTTTTATTTATCTCCATTACAGCTCCACGACTGATATATCAAAGTCCGTGGTATGTGCTATCCTGTCCGTTGGATGGTGCATATAAAAGATCCCTTTCTACTAATGGAAAAATGTAGCGGGTTTCCTCTGATTACTAGGAGTCCAAATTACCAAATATATGACATCCAATACCCGATGATTGATAAATCAATGTGCTCTAGTGGTGTCATTAAACTACACAAAGTAAAGTCTATTACAGATGGTAATAATTTGGTCTGAATTTCTTAGGTAATTAGATCTATAGTGACCTGAGTCGGAAACCTGAAGACGACAAGATGCTTTCATGATAATTGTATTCATCCTTTTCATGCACCAATTATAAAGGACTAACACATTTTATTGTATAATAATGAAACTTGGTAAAATATTACGAAGGTGAGTACCCTTTACAGGTAAGTATGGTTGAATTTGACATAAAAACACAATCAGTAACAAATCCAAGATCGATCCAAAACAACAATTTTGTTGCACGTTATTCTAACTCGTCAAAAACACTTGAAACTGCTTGTAATAGAATCAAATTTGTTTCGATTACAAATTCTAACACGTTAGTCTGAGTTTCTAGGGTAATTAGATTTGCAGAGAGATAGATTTGAATCGTAACGATGTACATTTTCTTTCACCTTAATTGCTTTCGATCTTGTGAGGACCAATTATAAAATGCTAATACTTTTTAAGTTTTAGTCTCTTACGGCCTTTCTTTGACACTGAAAACTGGCAAAAGGTTACATCAGTGTTTTCTCTTTATTAATGTCTGTGGGTAAATTTGTTATAACGCCATCATGATAAAACCAAAGATGGCAAAAAGAAAAGAACATATTTTCACACCATTCTAATTCATCACCACATTTAGAATTGCTTGAAATGAACATTCATTTGTCTCCATTACAGATCCCATTAATTTGGTATGAATTTCGTAGTGGCAATAACATAGGCATCGGAATGTTATAGCAACCTGTGTGTGTGTGTGTGTGTGTGTGTGTGTATGTGTGTGTGTGTGTTTGTGTGTGTGTGTGTGTGTGTGTGTGTGTGTGTGAGACGTGTGTGTTTGTGTGTGTGTGTGTGTGTGAGACGTGTGTGTGTGTGTGTGTGTGTGTGTGTGTGTGTGTGAGACGTGTGTGTGTGACGTGTGTGTGTTTGTGTGTGTTGTATAATAATATTATTTTAAATTGCATTGTCTTCAGATTTATTTTTTATTTTTTTTATTTTTTTTGGGGGGGGGGGGGGGCAGAACTACTAATTAGATCTGCAATAACATTAATTATTATCAACCTTTTCATGCAACAATTATTCTTGGAGATCACCGCAGGTAGAAGCACACACACACACACACACACACACACACACACACGCACGCACGCACGCACGCACGCATGCACGCACACACACCTATTCTGTTTAAAGACATATTATTTAGACCACCCCTACCTAGTTGCCAAGATATTTTAATGAAAGGAAGCAAGTTTTGAATGTTTGTAACGATTTTGAAATTGTCGAGAGGTATATATTTCATAGAAATGGTATAGAATATTTCACTGACCTTTTAGATAAGGATATTTGTCCACCGACGCCGTAACCAAAGATCCTGTTACTTTACGATACCTAGCTACGGAGAAATTTCAGTTATGTAGTGGTGATAACACATTACTCGTTGGAAGACATTCGCTATAGTTCCAAGATGTTTTAACAGAGCAATCGATGCCTGGTACTTGCAAACGAGAACTGCCATCAGAGTCAGTACCTTACAATTGTCGTCCTTGAACAGCCATAACATATAAATATACTAGCTGTCCTTATAATGTCTTAGGTATTAGAGCTGTATATAGTTTGTGAATTCTCTCTCTCTCTCTCTCTCTCTCTCTCTCTCTCTCTCTCTCTCTCTCTCTCTCTCTCTCTCTCTCTCTCTCTCTCTCTCTCTCTCAGATTGAGCAGTCTTTGCTATACTTGTCATCAGTTTAGTCAAGTGTTGTGGTGTGAATGGTGACGGGCTCACTATTTTTCCTCCGCTGACATTCATGAACATATTTGTCCATTGTATCATCTTTCCAATGATGCAGAACAATACCTTTCCTACGTATTTTATTAAATATGTTTATATATTTAATGTCTTGCCATCTTGATTGCTCACCTTTTGTAAACGTGTGTACTCCTGTTATATCACCGAATGGTGACCTTGAAAGTAATAAAGTTCTTTCTTTCTTTTAAATTATTTTCGTGCTTATATCCAATTAAAGTTCAAGCACGCTGTCCTGGGCTATCTGTCCAGGACAGTGGGTTAGTTGTTAATGGTTAGTGAGAGACAAGAGGGTGTAGTGGTCTTACACATACCCAGTGAGTCGTTAAAACTCGCTCTGGGTGGGAGCCGGTACCGGGCTGTGAACCCTGTACCTACCAGCCTTATGTCCGATGACTTAACCACGACACCACCGAGGCCGGTGTTTCGTTCTGTCCTGACGCAACCCAGTGTAGCAGAAGCAGTCATTGTATTGGCATCTGCTTTTGCTTATTTTAATACATGGCCATTCACTTTCAAGTGATCAGTGAGCATACTAGTAAAGCAAATGAAAAACATATACATTTCCCACTGAAAGTCCTGCACTGGAAACTCCCATCAACTCTAATCTAAGATGTTCAAACAATAGCTGAATGGAATAGCCAGACCAATGTGTATCTACTGCACTAGATTAGGTTAGCAATCTGCAAACTGTTAATGACCCGTAAATGACACGCGTATCTTGGTGTTGTTTCTGCATCACTGGGAATGTGATAAAAGGAATATATGTCTCCTTACGACCATCAGACGAATAAAAGAAAAACTAGTGGGTTGTTATAGAATTCATTTTATAACAGATGTGCGTCAAAGTGTAATCCGATCATTAAAAAATCCCAACAACCATAAACTCTTTCTATTCAAGCTTTGACTGGATGTGACATGACATTGTGCATTTGGAACAGTCCACCGGCTGATCCATGTTCTTGATGTCGCAACACGCTTGATTTCGACTTGAATCAGTAATGACAAACGTGAAGAAAACACCGGAGAGTTTGAAATGCACTAAATGCACGTGAAAAACTCGACCAATTTGGTACAAACTTGTTGACTTGCTTAATGCGGAGCGGTGCGGATGATTTTGTTATGTTCAAATACCACGAAGGTTTCAAGCATATCCGTCCTGGGTCCCGTCTCTGGATAGCCAGGAGTCTGATCCGGGACAGATTGCTTAATGCAAATATTTAAACTGGTAGAGGCTTCAGTTGTGGATATTGCCACTTAGTGATCTATTAAAACTGTTGCAACCATCATCGAAGAATTCATGGGTGCATGAAAAAGTTGAAAATGTTTAACATGAAAACAAATTGTCTTTTTAAAGATTCAAACCCATATACACTACAAATTAATTTTCATCCCCAGAAAAAAGAAGAAAGAAATTTAGTCCAAACTGAAGATTTAATTAATTCATACATACATTCTGTCCGTCCGTCCGTCCGTCCGTCCGTCCACCCACCCACCCATCTATTCATCCATCCAATAATCCATCCATCCAATAATTCACCCATCCATCCATCCATCCATCCACCCATCCATCCATCCATCCATCCATCCACCCATCCATCTCTTCACATTAATAACAATATTATATCCATCTGTATATAATTATAACTACGTTATAAGCATGTCTAAACGATATAATACAGTAAGAAGCGAGACTTACCCTATCAGAGAAAACCGTTTTCGTATCGCCCGACACGGAGGCTTAGTCTCTCGGTTATGCAGTTGATCTTGGCGTGACGTCAAAAGAGATCGCACAACTGCAGAACACATGGACGCTACAGACTCGAGCTCTCCCCGATACACGGGGCTATTTGTTTTAAGTTCTGCAAGAAGTTTTGACACGAAGAATCCTCGGAAAAGTCAATTGATCACACACATTGCCGTCGTGTCTCGCAAAACGACGATTTTGTGGGCTTTATGGAAGCGATCGGGTTACGAGAAGAACACCAATCAATGAAGCGATTCTGTGACATGTCTCGTGTTCAATGTCTCTCTAGATTTATGTCTTAGGTCGGCACGCTTAAAGAATCCTCCAAACTGCATATTCCCCCCAATTTTAACCCGGTGTGGATGTCGGAGATGTTTCCCGCAAATTGCAACTTGTATGGAATTTCAGAAATGATGTATAAGCAGGTTTATGGCTACAATATAAATCTGTACAAATCTGACGCGATATTTTTCTTTTTTGTGTGTTAATTTTGCAGAAACTCGAAATAGGTGTTTCTATACACATATATTATTATTATATCACATGTTAGTAGCTTACATAAACGTTACAAAGTAAAGTAAAGTTTGTTTTATTTAACGACACCACTAGAGCACATTTATTTTTTTATCTTATCATCGGCTATTGGACGTCAAACATAATGGTCATTCTGACACTGTTTTTTTAATAGAAAATCCGCATTCGCTACATAGGCCACTCTTTTAAGATAGGCAGCAAGGGATCTTTTATTTGCGCTTCCCACAGGCAGGATAGCACAAACCATGGCCTTTGTTGAACCAGTTATGGATCACTGGTAGGTGCAAGTGGTTTACACCTACCCATTGAGCCTTGCGGAGCACTCACAGAGTTTGGAGTCGGTATCTGGATTAAAAATCCCATTCCTTGACTGGGATCCGAACCCAGTACCATCTTGTAAACCGATGGCCTAACCACGACGCCACCGAGGCCGGTTAAAAGTTACATGTCATGTCATGTCATAGGGTTTTACGTACACATTCAGAACAAGCTGTTGTAGCGCACGCCTGTCGTGGGCACAAGAGCCGGCCTTGGCCGGCTCCTCCGTCCATAAAAGTTACAACGTCGTATCTGTATTATATACTGGGGCCTAATTCACAAAGCTCTCTTAGTTTCTGCTAGACAACAAAGCACACTCTTTACAAGTCTTTTAGCATAGCACTGCGATATCGCAAAGTTGCCAGAGTTGAGTGAATTAACCCCAGATCTCCATTCAAAAAGCATCAGTCAGATTTAAAAATATAAAACAATCTGACACATACCATAACAATAACAACCGAAGATTGGGTGGTGCGTTTTCAGTGGACGTCAGTATATCATTATTAATTAAATATAAAATACAGTCACACGTAAAGTTTTAAAGTTGCAGTCTCGCCTCGCCATGTTATAAACTAGTTTACTAATACACAGTACAAACACACCTACAGTTTTAATAAACTCACATTCTCGCCATACCTTATTATAACATGATTTACTAATGCAAAATAAAAACACACCTACAGTTTTAATAAACACACAATCTCACCTCACTATATTATAACATCATTTACTAATGCAAAATACAAACACACCTACAGTTTTAATAAACTCACATTCTCGCCTCACCTTATTATAACATCATTTTCTAATGCAAAATACAAACACACCTACAGTTTTACTAAACACACAATCTCACCTCACTATTTTTTTACTAAACTCAAAATCTCGCCTCATCATACTATTATTATAATATCATTTACAAATGCAAAATAGAAACACACCCACCGTGTTGATTTAAACTTGTGAGATACTGTACTAAACATATTAAAGAGCTTAATAACCTTTGAGAATATTGAATTCGGGTGAATAATTTAAGAAATAATCCAGTTTTAAACTACATAGTGCTATTTGTAGTCGTGTCAGCTGCCATATTATGTTAAAATCCCCCCCCCCCCACACACACACACCACTATATTTTACATATTGTGTAATACAAGACATGCATTTATTGTGTACGAGGCGACGGGACGTACGCCAGTGGTACAGCGCTCGCTTAATGCGCGATCGGTTTGGGATCGATCTATATCTCGTTCCAACCAGTGCACCACGATTGGTATATCAAAGGCCGTCGTATGTACTATTCTGTCTGTGGGATGGTGCATACAAAAGATCCCTTGCTACTGATGGAAACATGTAGCAGGTTTCCTCTCTAACACTGTAAGTCAGAATGACCAAATGTTAGACATCCAATAGCTGATGATTAATAAATCAACGTGCTCTAGTGGTGTCGTTGAACAAAACAAACTTTAACTTTATTATGTATACTTATGAATTGCAAAACTTAATGCAATAAATACATGAGAAATGTGAATACCGGATCCACTCATTCCACTCAGGCCGTATGTAGAATTCCAGAAAATGTCATTTATTATAGATAATGCCGGGAATTTAATCAATTATTGTACACATATTCCCTAGGAATTGTTTCATCAATCGTTGTGTCATTGTAATTCGATTATCTCATCTTGTTGGTGACGCACAATGAATGTGAATTCGTCTTTAAGCGATAGTGTTTTGACATCTATAAATTATTGATATGACAACAGTTTTGCATCCGCAGTATTCGCAAGAAGTTGAAACAAGTGCAGGGTACCCTATAAAATGGAAGTGCGATTTTCAGCAGAAATTAGGATTTCTAATAAAAACATTTATTATATAACATTTAGAGAAATAACTTAAATATTAGTGAAATAAAAGTGCTATCAGTCACTCAGTGACGATAACACATTTTAGAGTGAAATTTTCACTATTTCACTCTAAAATGTGTTGTCGTCACTGTGGAAAGTGTTATCTTCACTGTAAGAAAGCCGGAACTGTTTTGCTGCTGGCATTTTAAAAATAAAGGTAAATTGCCAAAAGTTATATAATAAATAGAACATTTCATGTTTTTTGGGGTCAAATATGATTTATATCTCATCTCGTGAAGTTTGCAATGATATCACATTCGTAGCGCATGCGCGACTCTTGAGATATGATTGCACACGTCACTCGATGAGATATAAATCATATTTGACCAAAAACATCAACTATCCT
>NC_054713.1:2248524-2288524 GCF_016097555.1 Gigantopelta aegis | reverse complement strand
AAAAGATACCTAGTTGCATTAAGAAAAATGTAGCGGGTTTCCTCTGATGACTACATGTCAGAATTACCAAATGTTTGACATCCAATAGCCGATGATTAATTAATCAATGTGCTCTAGTGGTGTCGTTAAACAAAACCAACGTCTTTGATTATAATGCACCTTTAATTTTCATTCGTTGAGTCGAGCTAATAGGTTTGCTTAGTTGTCTTACAGACAGTTAAAACATTTATAAAGATTAATGGTGTGTATTTGTAGAGCCGATATCTCATCCAGGAAGTATCTCTTGTGAGGCAAAACCACTTTGTTTTCTTAAGGGATGTTCGATATGTCCTATCGGGTTTCTCTTCGTGTTTTACTATTTTATCGAATTCCGTATATCATCAGTAGGCTACAAGACAGCTACAGGCACGGCGGAGTAGGAGGGCTGGAGGGCTGGGGGGGGGGGGGGGTAATTATGAATAAACAATATTATTGGTAGTAAATCTTGAGGCAGAGATGAATTTTACTTGTAGAATGCAGGAAATTGCATTTCAGGGCATCTAGTCTTCTAAAGTTTACGGGGGATCATACCCCTAACCCCCTAGAAACGTTGCTTTGCGCCCTCGATCTCAGTCAGCGCGCCCCCACCCCCCCAATGTCTACTTGCTTCCGCCCTGCCTGAGTTACAAATAATAGTATTAATAATGATAATATTGATAATGATGATGATAATAATAATAATGATAATATAAATAAATAAATAAATAATAATAATAATAATAATAATAATAATAGTAATAATAATAATAATAGTAATAGTAATAATAATAATAATAATAATAATAGTAATATAATAATAATAATAATAATAATAGTAATAATAATAATAATAGTAATAGTAATAATAGTATAATAATAATAATAATAATAATAGTAATAGTAATAATAATAATAATAATAATAATAATAATAGTAATAGTAATAATAGTAATAATAATAATAATAATAATAATAGTACTAAAAATACGGGTGGACACAGGGTTTCGTGAAAGGGGAAAGGGTATATGTATATGGTACTAAATCCGGTCAAAGGTCATAACGCTGACATGGAACAAGAAACTAAAACCTGTCCGCTAAAGGGAGTCGTTCCTACGACCCTTCGTACCTAATACAAAGAGTAGCGCATGGAGTAGCAGCGGGTTTCCTCTCTCATTTTCTGTTGTGGCCTTAACGGACGCTATGACATACGACATGTAAACCGTAAATTTATATGTGAAGAAAAGTTGGATTTGTTTAACGAAACCACTAGAGCACAATGATTTATTAATCATCGGCTATTGGGTGTCAAAATTTTTTTCCATTAGTAGCAAGCGATCGTTTATATGCACCACCCAACACGCAGGACAGCACATACCACTGTCTTTGGAATATCAGTCATGGTGCACTGGCTGGAACAAGAAATAGCCCAAAATGGGCCCACCGATGGGGTTCGATCTTAGACCGATCACGCATCAGGCGAGCACTTTACCACTATGCTACGTCCCGCCCCATACGAAGAACGTGTCGATAAATAAAATATGTCTTTCTTTTCTTTTTGTTTCGAGATAGGTACGAGCGTTGGAAAGAGAACAACAACCACCCACCGATCGATGGGCGGAAATCGACCGCGACCGATACCGTGTAATCCGCAGACAAGAGGTCGCAAGACGAAGGGTATGGATTACTCGGAGAGGATTAATCGGCGATCTCCGCACGCTAGGACAGCTTTGGTCGGCCATCAAGCTTGCGATGACCAGATAAGAGAGGGTCACAGCCACTAGCGGCTGTTATTTACGAGTACGTGATAAGGATCACGGTGTGTAACAAACATGTGATGATCGCACTGATGTAGTTAACATATAGCCGTGACCATCTACAGATATTTAAAATATTGGTTCTTGTTATTAACACTGATGTAGTTAACATATAGCCGTGGCCATCTACACCCCGGACACCAATTTACCATCGTGTTCAGCGTCTTACTTCGCTGTTCAAGAAGAAGAGAAGTTTGTTTTGTTTAGCGACACCACTAGAGCACATTGATTTCATTAATCATCGGCTATGGTCGTTTTGACACAGTCATAGAGAGGAAACCCGCAACATTTTTCCATTAGTAACACGAGATCTTTTATATGCATCATCCCACTGACAGAATAGCACATACCACGGCTTTTGATATACCAGTCATGGTGCACTGGCTGGAACTAGAAATAGCCCAATGGGCCTACCGACGGGGATCAATCCTAGACCGACCGCGCATCAGGCGTGCGTTGTACCACTGGGCTACGCCCCGCCCCTCGCTGTTCAAGTTTCAGAGATTGTTTTACAATTCTAAAACATTAAATAATAGTTGCCGATCAATTTTCAAATTGTTAGCAACTGTCGCAAATCAAAATTGTGAAAACTAAAATGTTTTCTTTGGCTCCACTAGAGCATGTTGATATATATATATATATATATATATATATATATATATATATATATATATATATATATATATATATATATATATATATTAATCATCGGCTTTTGGATGTCAAGCATTTGGTAATTCAACATTTTCCCATTAGCAGTCTGCAAGGGATATATATATATAGTAGTTGGTATAAAGCTACTACAAATGTAAATGAAAACTCCACTGAAAACTCCACTGAGGGGATTCGAACCAATGACCCTCAGTATGAGAGTCCAGTGCTGTACCAACTGAGCTAATAGAGAAATTCCCAGAGTAGAAGGACTTTATACCAACACTACTACATGCTCACCTCTAAAGTGAAGCTACGCCCCGGACCTGTGGGCCACGGGCAGTTGAACTGCTACCTATACATTGTAGGTATTTTACAACTGACAGGATAGCTCATACCACCCAGAGATACGTTTAATGACATATTGGGTAGGTTGGCGCAGGATATAGCCCAGTGTGAAACGCTCGTTTGATGCGTGGTCAGTCTGGGATTGATCCCCGTCAGTGGGCCCATTGGGCCATTTCTTGTTCCATCCACGACTGATATATCAAAGGCCGTGGCATGTACTATCTTGTCTGTGGGATGGTGCATATAAAAGAACCCTTGTTACTAATGGAAAAATGTAGCGGGTTTCCTCTCTAAAACTATATTTCAGAATTAATCGATCTGTGGACCGGTAGTGGACCGATTTCTCTTTCGCCAACAAATGTGCAAGTGGATATCAATAGCTGCGTTTCCAATTGCTCGGCGAAGATCTTAGTAACTACGCAATATGCCAAAATCCACGCACATCGAAAAAAGCTCTTTTTTGTTCGTTTTTTGTTTTTTGTTTGTTTATGTTTCTTGCTTGTTTTGTTTTGGGGGGTTTTGTTCATGGACGTCAGACAGCCATCCAACAGAACAGCTAAAATTTCAAAGTGCTGGGTTTTTGTTCCTAAATTATATTCTCTTTTTTTTGGTGTGTTTAAAGAATAATCGTAAACTGTTTAAACACACTGAAAACGGTAACGGTATTTATGTTGTACTTATGAGTAAAGGCACATTATCACTGTGCACTTTTTTATAACAATTTGTAGTACTTAGGCGATTTATAGTTCTCGTTTTCATATTTCTGGTGCTATATAACTTTTAACATGCGTTGCAAATCGTTATTATTTACCGATTTACTCGCCTCGGGTGTATAGTGGGTAAGCCATCAGACTAAATGCTGCTGGGTATATTGGTACTGGGTTCGCATCCCGGTACTGGCTCCGATCCAGAGCGAGTTTTAACGACTCAGTGAGTAGGTGTAAGACCACTGCATCCTCTTCTCTCTCACTAACCACAAACAACAACTAACAAACAACAACTAACAACTAACAAACAACAACTAACAAACAACAAACAACAACTTACAACTAACCACTAACAACTAACAACTAACAAACAACAACTAACAAACAACAACTAACAACTAACAAACAACAACTAACAAACAACAACTAACAAACAACAACTAACAACTAACAAACAACAACTAACAAACAACAACTTACAACTAACCACTAACAACTAACAAACAACAACTAACAAACAAACAACAAACAACAACTAACAACTAACAAACAACAACTAACAAACAACAACTAACAACTAACCACTAACAACTAACAAACAGCAACTAACAAACAAACAACAAACAGCAACTAACAAACAAACAACAAACAACAAACAACAACTAACAACTAACAAACAACAAACAACAACTAACAACTAACAACTAACAAACAACAACTAACAACTAACAACTAACCACTAACAACTAACAAACAGCAACTAACAAACAAACAACAAACAACAACTAACAACTAACAAACAACAAACAACAACTAACAACTAACAAACAACAACTAACAACTAACAAACAACTAACCACTAACAACTAACCACTAACAACTAACAAACAACAACTAACAACTAACAACTAAGCCACTATTCTGGACAGATAGTCGAGATAGCTGAGGTGTGTGCCCAGGACAGCGTGTTTGAACCTTAATTGGATATAAGCATATAAATAACTATAAATAAAATTATGTTTAGCGATTCTCAGAATACAACATATCCGGCTGGCACAAGTCGTTTCTTTAAGTCAGACCGTCAGTACTAACCGTTATGAAATCGCAATTTTACGACTTAGTGTTACTTTATGAGTGGCAGCAATATATGTCAACACCTGTTACTTAGTCCCAAGAGGCAGATCTAGAGGGGTCCAGGGGCCCAGCACCCTACATTTTCCGACAGTTATACTTTTATTATATATTGATTTTCATCCCCCCTCCAAAACTCCCCCAAAGTTCCCTTGGCATTCAGCCGCATGTCATTGCCCCCCACCCCCAAAAAATAATTTTCTGGATCCGCCACTGGTCCTCATACCCTGCTAGCACCCATACACGCTGTACTGTTAGCGAGTGAAATACGACGCTAAAACGACAATCCTGTGACGAATTTCATTACGCATTAACAGGTACTTTTTCCCTCTTTAGACGCCACGAAACCGAGAAACCTTATTATTAGGGCTACCTCCATTTGGCTGAAATTTCAAGAGTTAATAACTAATAATGAAACATCGTAGCGGTGGAATCCGCAAACGTGAAATTATCAAACACACTTAGAAAAGAAAAGAGGCCACACAAATATTCTAGACATTTCCTTGACCTACAATGTCGACAGAACTTGAAAGCCTGTTTAAAGTTAACGCGCTATCGACAGAAAGGTGTTGTCTTACTGTTTTCAAAGGCCTTGGTCAGTTGTAAAGCTTTCCGTCAACGTATAATGGACCGCAGGATCGATCCCTCCCAATAAACTCAGTGTTTTTTTGTTTTTTTTGTTTTTTTTATAAACTCGTTCCAACAAACGCAAAATAAAGGGATTTAGTATTGTTGTAAGTTGATATGCTTAAAACGTAATCTATCTTTTACTTATCTATCTATTTATATCTCTCTCTCTCTCTCTCTCTCTCTCTCTCTCTCTCTCTCTCTCTCTCTCTCTCTCTCTCTCTCTCTCTCTCTCTCTCTCTCTCTCTCTCTCTCTCTCTGTCCGTCTGTCTGCCTGCCTGCTTGCCTGTTTGTCTGTCTGTCTATCGATCTAAATGTCTATCTATCTATCTGTCTGTCTATCTGTCTGTCTCTGTCTTGTCTATCTGTTTGTCTATATGTCTGCCTGCCTGTCTGCCTGTCTGTTTGTCTGTCTGTCTATCGATCTAAATGTCTATCTTTCAATCTGTCTGTTATTTTCCCAGGTGTTTCTGTTTTGTTTCAAAAAAAATTTGGGGGGTAATAATTTATGTTTTGATTTGTGTTTTATTTGTTTTGTTTCAAATTTTTGTTTCCAATGTATTTCGTTTATAAATAGCCATATTTTGTTACACGATTTTAACAAAGTCATTTACGAGAAGAAATGAGCGAAAAACAGTGCCGAATTGGCAGAAACCATCATTATTATTGAACGATTTTCATTTATTTGTTTTAAAAACTGGCTACAAGTGACATTGATTAGTGAACATAGCGCGGTTCCTGATATCGCTCAACAAGGTAGATGGAGATTACAGGACAGCGAGAGGCGATCAATTTGATGCGTTCGTTAATATTAATGGTTGTAGATTCCAAATGCCGGCTTTCTTTGATCTTTCAAAAAGATTAAAAAAAACACAAAAAATACAAGAAAATAAAAGAAGTTATTTATGTGTTAACAAAACCAAACCAAAACAAAACGAACGAACGGACGGACGAACGAACAAATAAGAAGAAGAAGAAGAACAACAACAACAACGAAAAAACTAAACAAAAACCCACCATTGAACAAACAAGATTTTTTTTTTTTTAAATATCAACAAAACCCCAACAAACAACCAAGAAATAAAATAAAATAAACTGAAATAAAATAAAATAAAATAAACATTCTGCTGCCACGACTTCTACGACTGTCCAGTTGCTAGTCTGAGCGCTCTTAACTCGATTCTAGTCGTATAACCCATTCGGGAAATTATAACGCAACCATCGAGTTGGTCAACTTCGTCGTGACAGTTGACAGTCTGATACTAGCATCTCGCTGTTTAAAACATGTATTCAACTCGCTTGCGCTCGTTAGATACGTTTTAAAACAACTCGTTATAAGTTAAATGGTATCTAACGGCCATTCATTTAATATTCTCTCTATAGATGGATGGGCGACGGTGGTGGTGGGTGAATATAAATGCCATCCATTCTGAGAGCGGAAGTAATATCGTCCAAACCAAACAGTCGGACGTGTGTTCATTTCCTTCGATACGTCCACAACATGGTTCATCTGGTCACTATCAGGGCACACACTGATTGACTGGACACTCGGTAGATTGTTTGTTTATAATTTGTATTGTCATTTTATACAATTAAGGTCCCCCCCCCCCCCCCCCACACACCCAAACACCACACATACACAGTAGAGAGCGAGATGACGAGGATAAGGAGGAGAGGGAGGAGAGAGAGACGAGGATGACCGAGAGCGGAGAGAGTGAGAGAGAGAGGAGGAGAGAGAGAGGGAATGAGAGAGATCGAGAGGGACTGTGAGAGAGAGACAGAGAAGAGAGACAGAGAGAGAGAGATATGCAGAGAGATAGAGAGAGAGAGACAGAGAGAGATAGCGAGAGAGAGGAGAGAGGAGAGAGAGATTGAGAGACAGAGAGAGAGCGAGCGGAGAGAGAGAGGAGATATGGAGAAATGCGAGAGAGAGAGAAGGACAGAGAAAAGTAGAGAGCGAGAGAGAGAGACGAGATGAGAGTGAGAGAGAGAGAGAGAGGCGAGAGTGTGTGCGTGGCGGGTGGGGGTGGAGTGGGAAGAGACACACACCCACATCACACACACACTACACGTTATTGGACCAGTTCCAACAAAGCGATCTTAACGCTAAGATCACCGTAACTACTTAAGATAAGTTGTACACTTAAGGCGATCTTAGACCCTGGACAGTGGGTTAGTTATTCGTAAGAGTGAGGGGGCGGGATGTAGCCAAGTGGTAAAGCGCTCGCTTGATGCGCGGTCGGTTTGTGATCGATCCCCGTCAGTGGGTCCATTGTGCTATTTCTTGCTCCAGCCAGTGCATCACGACTGGTACATCAAAGGCCGTGGTATGTACTATCCTGTCTATGGGATGGTGCATATAGAAGATCCCTTGTTGCTAATCGAAAAGAGTAGCCCATGAAGTGGCGATAGCGGGTTTCCTCTCTCAATATCTGTGTGGTCCTTAACCATATGCCCGACGTCATATAACCGTAAATAAAATGTGTTGAGTGCGTCGTTAATGAAAACATTTCCTTCGTAAGAGTGAAGTTGTTGTAGACATCTTGCACCTACCCACTCAGTCGTTAAAGTCGTTCTGCGTGCTAGCCGATATTGGTATGCGAACTCAGTGCCTACCAACCTTAAATCTGATAGGCTTAAGCACCAAAAGGCTGGTATTGACTGACTTAAACAAAACAAACTTTGACTTTCTTTTTTGATTGACTTGCGGATGACTATGAATGGCATGCTCTCTGAATCACAGAACGCTTTTATTATCCACCCACCTTGATGTGTAATCCGTCTGCAAAATTAGTTCCATCGTTTGATTTATTTGGAGACAACCCAGGATATGCCCGGGATCATTGTTTGGTTTACGTTTGACAACTATAAATTCCTAAATTTACACTTAAAAAAGGAGGCGGGACGTAGCTCAATGGTACAGCGCTCGCTTGAAGTGCGGTCGTTCTAGGATCGATCCCCGTCGGTGGGCTATTTTCTCGTTCCAGCCAGTGCTTCCCAACTGGCGTAACAAAGGCCGTGGTATGTACCATCCTATCTGTGGGATGGTGCATATAAAAAGATCCCTTGCTGCTAATCGAAAAGAGTAGCCCATGAAGTGGCGACAGCGGGTTTTCTCTCTCAGTATCTGTGTGGTCCTTAACCATATGCCCGACGTCATATATCCGTAAATAAAATGTGTTGAGTGCGTCGTTAAATAAAACATTCCTTATTACACTTGAAAAAAGACACCTGAAAATGCGCATGCGTCGTAGGATCGAACCACCTCAGTGGACCCATTGTCTCACATGGTGTTTTTCCCGTCACAACCAATGAACCACGACTCAAAAGTTTTGTATGTGCTGTCCTGTCTGTAGAACACTGCATATAAAATGTCCCCTTGCTGCTAGTGAAAAAAAAGGTAAAGTTTTTTTTCTAAGACTAAATGTAAAAAATTACCAATAGTTTGGCGTCCAAATATAATATATATATATATATATATATATGTATATATAATAGCCGATGATATCAATATACGGTTGAACAAAAAAAGATTTTATCTTTTTAACTTTATAACGAAAAATTGTTTAAAGTTAAAGATTATTTTGTTTAACAACACCCCTAGAGCACATTGATTTATTAATCCTCGGCCATTGGATGTCAAACGTGATGATTCTGGCAGCAAGGGATGGTTCATATCTTTTACATACCACGGCCGGGGGTCACCGATTGGAACGGGAAAAACCGAGGGGGTTCGGCAGTAGTTCCCAGATATCTCAGACAGTTATGGTAGTAACCGAGTTCGATCCCGCCCCGAGTACTTGACTTGTTTAAAGTTTACTGTCAACCCTTGTCTTAAGAACATTTCACGGGGAAACACGTTACTCGAGAATGTGCCCACGACAGGCGTTCTTGAACATTTAGTGAATGGTCTAGACTGGCGAGCAGTCTTGGTGTGTTGTGTGTGTGTGTGTGTGTGGTAATTTCAAAGACAAATGGCGGAGGGGGGATGTCGATCCGCAACCCCCACGTCTGCACACGGTAATATATTAGTCTTACAAACCCCCTCCGAAAATGAAAAAGGAAAAAAAAGAAGCTTATTCATCATTAGAAAACAATAAATACAAAAAAATGTCAATCCTCAGGGCAAAACAATTATTTAAATCCCATTATTGAAAATAATTTTACTAACTTGGTGCTTTTTTCTGCCTTCTTTTAAAAAAATTTTTTATTATTACTTCAACAAATATTAGTTCTTCCCTTTGCTTTATGAATCGCAAACTACTCTGAAAACTACAACTATTTGTTCTAATACGAACACATCTTCTATTTGACCTCCATACAAGAACAGACATTCCGGGGCTACGGGTGTCAGAGAAGGGGATATTAAATGCAGTCTGAAAAAAACGGTTTGGATCCCCGCGAGTTTTCCTCGTCCGGTAATCCGTTTGGACGATGTCGTGCACGAGATGACCAGACTGTAACACCGGGGCCAGCGTGGGACGAGGGGGATTGGCCCGGCGGTAAACCCAGGGCATCACATTACGAATTATATATGACGTTTTTACCGCCCAGATTATATGCACTCTGTCACTCAAGGATGGACGGTGTTGCCAAGGAAACCCAATTTCTTTGCTCTGGCCACGGCAAGTCGGGAAGGGCAACACACAGACGTCTCTCTACAGAGCGGAGTTTTGATGCAGGAAGTCAGTGATGGTAGGAAGAAAATTTGAGTCTGTCCTGGTCTTATCGCTGTGCTCATGGGGGTGGGGTTGGAGTGGGGGTGGAGCGGGGGAGGTGATGTAGCTCGGTGACAAAGCGCTCACCTGCGGTGTGTGGGTCGTAGGATCGCCGCTTTATTGACTGTTGGGAAGTACGCATTAAAATATCGTTTGCTTCTTTTCTGTCAAGAGTAGGTCAAGTGACGATTGGTTCCTATCCCCGTCTCTCTCTCATCTCTCTCTCTCTTAAATCTCTCTCTCCCCTCTCTGTCTTTCTATCTCTGAGACATACACACACACAGAGAGAGAGAGAGAGAGAGAGAGAGAGAGAGAGAGAGAGAGAGAGAGAGAGAGAGAGAGAGAGAGAGAGAGAGAGAGAGAGAGAGAGAGAGGGACGACAATGAAAGGGGAAGGGAGGAAGAAAGTGGGGTAGAGACACACATAGATAGAAAAATATGTAGAGCCAAACAAAAGTGACATGACGAGCAACCGACAACCTTGTGGTGCCTATAACGGCATTCGAACCCGGCACCTACCATCTGAAGAACCGATACCGACCAGCAAACTCCCTTCATCATATATATGCAAGTTGCACCCGGCACCTACCATCTGAAGAACCGATACCAACCGGCAAACTCCCTTCATCATATATATCCAAGTTGCACCCGGCACCTACCATCTGAAGAACCGATACCGACCGGCAAACTCTCTTCATCATATATATCCAAGTTGCACCCGGCACCTACCATCTGAAGAACCGATACCGACTATCAAACTCCCTTCATCATATATATCCAAGTTGCACCCGGCACCTACCATCTGAAGAACCGATACCAACCAGCAAACTCCCTTCATCATATATATCCAAGTTGCACCCGGCACCTACCATCTGAAGAACCGATACCGACCAGCAAACTCCCTTCATCATATATATCCAAGTTGCACCCGGCACCTACCATCTGAAGAACCGATACCGACCAGCAAAACTCCTTAAATCATAAATATATCCAAGTTGCAACCGGCAACCTACCATCTGAAGAACCGATACCAACCAGCAAACTCCCTTCATCATATATATCCAAGTTGCACCCGGCACCTACCATCTCAAGAACCGATACCGACCGGCAAACTCCCTTCATCATATATATCCAAGTTGCACCCAGACAGAGAAACCTAGGAAATATATTGTTTTGCACTGTTGCTGAAATACTTAATAGACCCACCTGTGTTTATTGGAAAGCTAACTATCCGTAATTAGATAAACGAGAGAACCACCAAGTGTTACGAAAATAGTGCCGGCAATGGGGTTAATGTCGCGAGTGATAATAAGTATTGATTTAACCATATTACCGTGTCGAACTATCGACTATTTTCATCGCACGTACTTATATCTGGCCGCCATAATCATTTACAAATGGCGGCTTGCTTGTCATACTATTCAATGTCCATTACTCAAAAGTAACAAACTAAAGAAAAGACCCCCACCCCCCCCCCAAAAAAAAAAAGGAAAAAAAAAAAAAAAAAAAAATTAACAAATGAAAAAAAAAAGGAAAAAGAAAATCAAATTATGTCTTGCGTTATGCGACAAATCGAGTAAAAAAACTCCTAGATTATCGGAAGTTTAGCAAATTGTAAAACGTATTGCGACAATGGACGCGAGAGTTGGATGTTATGGGCTCTCACGCGTTTGGCTGACTGGATTAACAATACCACGCGGAATTACAACTTAAAAAGGAAGTGATTTCCATCACAAAGACCTTGATATATCGAACTTTCTAATGGCATGCGAGACTCTGATGTATCGAACGTTTTGATGGCATGCGAGACACGACACTGAAGTGCTGTTATGTCTCAGACACTTCACGACGTATCGGAGTCGCTGGCCTGCTCGCCAAGGGCAGTAGGTACCGGGTTCGCATCCCACTACCGGCTATAATACATTTGCACGGCAAACCCGTAATACGTGATCAGGGGCGTATCTCTGCACAAAACAGAGTCATGTGGACATCTGGCAAAACAGTGGTTGATTTCATGAAACTCTATCCAGTGTCTTGTCTATAGGAGGACAGCCACTCCCAAGGAGATCTTTTACTGGACAATACGTCCTTCCTGTATTGCTCAAAGAAGACTGCCACTCACAGACTGTTTTCTGAATCAAAATTCAGGGCAGAGCGTATTTGAGTAATACAAATTGTTTTAACGACACCACTAGAGCACATTGATTTATTAATATTAATATGCATTATAGTACAGCTGTTATGACATGCACTCATGAACCACTGGCCAGAGGGAAAAGTCTGTTTGTTTAACGACACCACTAGAGCACATTGACTTAATCATCGGCTATTGGATGTCAAACATACAGCAATTTTTACATATAGTCTTAGAGAGGAAACCCGCTACATTTTTGTCCATTAGTAGCAAGGGATCTTTTATATGCACCATCCCACAGATAGGATAGCACATATCACGGTCTGTGCATCAAGCGAGCGCTTTGCACAGACCAGAGTTGATTAGAATAAGTACAGCTGTGATGACATGCATCCATGAACCACTGGCCAGAGGAAGGAAGGAATGTTTTATTTAACGACGCACTCAACACATTTTATTTACGGTTATATGGTGTAGGACATATTGTTAAGGACCACACAGATAATACGAGCGGAAACCCGCTGCCGTCACGCCACGAGCTACTCTTACCCATTAGCAGCAAGGGATATTTTACATACAGCATCCGACATGTAGGATAGTACACACCACGGCCGTTGTTACACCAGTTGTGGATCACTGGCTGGAACGAGAATAGATCCCAGACCGACCGCGCATCAGGCGAGCACCCTGCCACTGGGCTACGTCTCGTCCATACCTAACCCAGAGAAAGAAGGGAAGGAAATGTTTTATTTAACGACGCACTCAACACATTTTATTTACGGGTAAACAGACATATGGTTAAGGACCACACATATATTGAGAAAGGAAACCCGCTGTTGCCACTTCATGGGCTACTCTTTTCGATTAGCAGCAAGGGCTATTTTATATGCAACATCCCACGGACAGGGTAGTATATACCACAACCTTTGATATACCAGTCGTGGTGCACTGGTTGGAACGAGAAATAACCCAATGGGCCCACCGACGGGAACGATCCTAGACCGACCGTGCATCGAGCGAGCGCTTTACCACTGGGCTACGTCCCGCCTGTAGTGAAAGAAGGGAGAAGTGATTTATTTAACGACCCACTCAACCCATTTTTATTTACTGATGGAAACGATTAATCCACGGAGAATAGGCAGCGGGTTTCCTCTCTTATTAGCTGTGTGGTCTTTAACCACATGAACAATGCCATATATCCGTAAATTAACATGCGTTGAGTGTGTGCCGTTTCATTTCATTTCTGTTGCATGCTAGGATTGTTGTCAATAAGAAATGAATTGGGAGCAACTTTGATTTTATAATTCACTTCACATTACAACTGTGTGGGCGTTGTTATTTCTCTTCAGTCTAAACGCGGCGCACAAAGAACGTTTTAAGAGTAACCCAAAGACATCCAACATGTGATAATGAAGAGGACAATGTATTCCAACCAATTATGATCAAGCTTACATCCCCAACCAATTACCACTAAGCTTACATCCCCCGTGAAATAGTATTAATGTCTATTTGTCCAAGTTCGAGACAAACGAAAATGTATTTCGCTCAGGAGGTCATCCTAATTTATACTAAAATGGAAGGACAGAGGTGGATCGAAATGGAGGGGACTAGCCTCGGTGGTGTCGTGGGTAAACCATCGGACATAAGGCTGCTAGGTACAGGGTTCGCAGCCCGGTACCGACTCCCACCCAGAACGAGTTTTAACGACTAACCAACTAACAACTAACCCACTGTCCTCAACAGACAGCCCAGATAGCTGAGGTGTGTGTGTGCCCAAAACAGTGTGCTTGAACCTTAATTGGATTTACGCACGAAAATAAGTTGAAATGAAATGAAACAGTCTGACCAGTCTATTTGAGCAACATCAGTATGAGACGCGTTCCGGGTAAACAAAAAGAAATACATTAGTTTCGACGCGAGCGTCTACATTGGAGATACATGTGATGCGTGCGTCTACTAAACGCATATTGAAAGCAGAAATGAACTAATCGTATATAGTGTATATGCTCAATAACGCAAGCGGCAACCGCATGTGGCTAAACCACCGGAGGCGGTTCATTCTGCGCTGCCGCCCCCACCTACTCGACCGAAGCACTCGCCAGGAGCGACCCAGTGGGGGCCAAAGCTGTCAGCTCCACTGACAGTGGCGGCCCCTCCTGTAGACGTACCAACGCAGATGAACACGGGACACGTGGTCATTAGTGACCCCCCAGCCAGTCCACCAGCGCCTCCGGCAGTTATTGTTAACCCAGCGGCGGTCCAGCGGGAGTCCAAGAGGAGGAAGGTGTCGGCGGCCACCATACCAAAGACATCCGACCAACCCGACTGGATTCTCGTCTGCGACAAGCTGTCATCGAGGTACCGAGGAGCGGTGATCGGCGACTTCACCGACAGCACGCATCTTAAGGATCCCTGGAATGACGAACATTGGCGCCAACTTCCATCCAGACAAGGGTACCAGCTACAAGGAACCTTACACTCGGACCAACTTTGTGTGACGGCACAGCAGGACGGACTGTACAGGCAGGGACTCCTGATGCCATCGATGCCCAACGCGACCATTCACCGCATCTTGAAGATGGTACTGCGGGACATCTATCCAGGAGCCATCGACAGAAACATCGCCATGTTGACTGAAGGACTCTCCAACTTCAGGCCTGGGCAGTCCATCACGTCACCATGAGTCCTGCGGCGTGAACCTTAACTAGAACAGGTAACCTCCTTTGTTTGGCTTAGTTGGACTTTAAATTTTTTGGCCGTGGCTCAAAATTCTTATGTTTATTTTTTTATAAATAGTCCAACACACTTTACTTTGGCGCCCGTTCAATTGCTCAAATCACCTTAAAACCTTTTAGACCGAGCAGTCAAATATATTTTTGGATTTAATTTCTTAGACATGATTGGGGTGCAGATTATTCTCCGTCGACTTAGGCTTTTAAGACCTTTACTAAATTTTGTATTCCAAATTCCGCCTACTTCAAACTTACCCCCCCCCCCCCCCCCCCTCCTGTCCCGGATTTAGTCAATGATGAAAGTCAGAGATTAAGCCCGTGATAGGCGTGCGTGAAGCCCTCGTGGCATATATGCACGTAAATACTTTACCGACCGACCGCAAGAGTCGGACCGGACCGCACGCACGACCGCATCCAATCTACATGAACTTTTAAGAACAGAACAGAACAGAACACCAGGGGCCCAATTTACTAAACTCTCGCTACTTTGCTATCTCGCAGTGCAATGCTGAAAGACTTCCAAAGAGGATGCTTTGTTGTCTAGCAGAGCCTAAGAGAGCTTTGTGAATTAAGTGAAGTGAAGTGAAAGACTTTACGTGCACATTCAGAGCAAGCTGTTGTAGCGCACGCCTATACTGGGCACAGGGACCGGCCTTGGCCGGATCCCTCTGTCCAAGACAGGACAGAGGTGTGTGTGTGTGGGGGTGGGGGGGGGGGGGGGGGGGGGGTGTTAGAGAAGGGACGCCTGCAATGGCAAGTGCAAGGGAGCACCAGCAGTCCAAAAGTTGGTGACAGGCGGGGTGTGATTGGTGCTATGGATTTTTGAATGTCCCGTAGGATTATATCAAAAAAGAAAGAGGTGCGCGTTTACATGAAGGAAATTTAGCGCAATTTTGACGGTCGTTCTAATAGAAATAGTGAGGAGAGCTAATAGGTTTCGCTTTTGTGAATGAGGCCCCAGATCTTTATATACTCCCATGGCCCCATTCGGTGGCATCAGAGGAACAGAAATAATAATAAACATACACATTGTCAAACACCAGCATGAGTAGCAAGTCTTTTTTGTTTGCCCTGTGCTCTGGGGTGTGTGTGTGTGTAAGGGGGGAGGTGGCAAAGTTGCGAGAAGTCATCAAACTATTAGTATTTAAACCGAGGCGGTGCGAGAAAGCTTGACAATGTTCATTGATTGGTTATCAACGACCGCCCACCCCGCGAAGTGTGCGCACCGTTTGCTCTACAGTTTGACAATTAGTGCCCGTCGACTGGTTACACACAGCTGACTCTTTCCCCACGCGTTCGCTCGCCTTTGACGTAATGGAACCTGCAAGAGTAGGCCTAATCGATTGCATGAAAACAAAAGTGAAATTATTTTTAAAAATACCACCAAAACAAACAACCAGTCTTATGAAGGCGGTGGCGGAGGGTGTATTAAACCGGTTTTATTTTTTGTTTAACTAGAGCACATTAAATAATAATAAACAAAATTTAATACTAACATGAAAGGACACACATGGATCCAAATGGATGGTAATTTGGGGACCCGCCTCCTCCCCTTAAATATATATATATACTCTGTCAAAAAAGAAACGCATAGGCGAAATATTCATGGAATTATCTCTTTAATACAAAGTGGCATAATTTCGTTATTTATGATCGCATCACAGTCAAATTTGTCATGAGTATGTGGCAATGTTCTTGCCATGGACTGACAGCAGTGGAGGCGTTTTCGTCACCAAACAGCGTCGCACGAGGGCGCTGAAATCAGTACCTTTTGTGCCCACCAGCAGCAGCAATCACTGCGCGACATCTCCTTGGCGTAGACCGAATGAGTCTCTGAATCCGGGCACGCGGAATCCTAGCCCATTCTTCCTGCAGTGCATGTGACAGTTGCGGAAGCGTCTGAGGCTCCGGGTCACGCTGGTGTTCACATCTGTCCAGTTCGTCCCATAGATGTCCAATGGGGTTGAGATCTGGCGATCTTGATGGCAGCACATTAATGTTCTCATTCGTTACACGTGCCGTATGCGGCCTGGCATTGTCCTGCTGAAAGAGTTCTCTCTGTCGATCATAAATGGGAAGCATGTGACGGCGAAGAATGTCATCCCGGTAGCGTACAGCTGTCAGGTTGCCTTGTACGAACACAAGTTCACTTCTACCTGTGTATGAGATGGCTCCCCTCATCATGACACTCCCTCCACCGAATCTGTCAACTTGGGCGACGCAGTTGTTGGCAAAATGTTCATTGCGGCGTCTGTAAACACGTTGTCGTCCATCACGTCGCTGTAGAAGGAAACGTGACTCGTCGCTGAACCATACTCGCCGCCAGTTTCCCAAATTCCACCCCTGTACATTCCTGCACCAGCGAACACGTAAATGTCGATGTTGACATCGCAGGACGGGGCCAACATACGGTCTCCTAGTCTGTAAACCAGCTTCTCGAAGTCGGTTCCGAATGTTTTTTGCAGACACCCTTCTCAAACCAGGTATGCGTCCAGCAGTGTTCGTTGCTGTGGCAGTTCGGTGACGCAAGTGCAGAACCCGGACGGAGCGATCTTTTGCTGCAGTTATTATGCGAGGTCTTCCACTTCTGGGCCGGCCTTCAGCTAATTGACCATTTCACGCCGATTTCCTGCAATTGTCGCACAACGTGCCACAACATGCGTTAAATTTGTTTTAGGGTGCATTTGGGCATACTGTCCCATTCCAGGAATTTTTTTTATTTTTTTTCCAGGAACATTGACAAACATGGTCATTCAGCCACATTGTACAAAAAAACTATATTTTGTAAAATCAAACACTTTTCTTCTTTCCCTTCACCTATGCGTTTCTTTTTTGACAGAGTATATATGTTTGTTTTGTTTAACGACATCACTAGAGCACATTGATTTATTAATCATCGGTTATTGGATGTCAAACATTTGGTAATTCTGACACGTAGTCATAAGAGGAAACCCGCTACATTTTTCCTAATGAGGGTGTATACCACCAAATCAAATCCCATAGACGACATCAGTAATATATGTGGCTAAAACTCCTATATGCAGCGTATCAATCGACATAAACGCCACGGATATAAATACTACCACACATTACCTTTAAAGTCACACACACACACACACACACACACACACACACAGAGAGGAGAGAGAGAGAGAGAGAGAGAGAGAGAGAGAGAGAGAGAGAGAGAGAGAGAGAGAGAGAGAGAGAGAGAGAGAGAGAGAGAGAGAGAGAGAGAGAGAGAGAGAGAGAGGTGTGGGGGTTTACTCGTACGAACTGTAAACAAAGGATTTATTACATGCACTTTTCCCATTGACAGAGCAGTACATACCACGGCCTTTGAATAACTCTTACTGAGTTAGTGGTTGTGATAGGGAGTCAGCTATAGTGCGAATTGTCATACTTTAAGCGATGGCTGAACCCCGAGACCGGTCAAGTTGAAATGCAATCAATTTAACACCAGATCTGACCGTCTCACTAGAGATAGCCGTCCAATTTAATTACAATTATAATATCACTGTGCCAATTAGTGGATACTACACCCCCCAACCCCCCCCCCCCCCCCCCCCCCCCCCTCCCGCCATTGGCGACTGTAGTGACATGTCCGTGTTTTGTTTTGCCAATACAGAGTCCGGGCACGTGGCTAGCCTACTTTGCAGGCGTAGTTTCTACGTAATTGAGGGTGACGGTGTGATCGGGCATATCCGGTGAATACCGAAATTGACCGAGATGTAGCAAAATGTGTCGGAACTGGCCGATTAGTGCTAGAATTGATCGCAGGTTAATTAGTCCCCATGTACATAAACGTCCCCGATTATCACGTCTTTAAAGATGTCAGACGATACAGTGTATTGGTCCTACTATTCCGCCGTTCGGTGATACAGAGAATTAAACAAAACAAAACGAAGAACAACGCAACAAAATCAAGCCTCCCCTAAAATACTACTACTGCCAGTGGATCACGGTAGATAGAGAGGTAAACGGAACCAGTCTTTTCCATACAGGTAGTACTAAACCAAATAACATCCGGCTGAGTCAAAGTTCGAGGTGCGCCAAACATTTGATAGAGAAATTTATTTGGGAAAAAAATGTATACAATTTTATTTAAGCTAGTACCACTGTGTCAAGTGCTTGAAACATGTATGGGGTACCTGTAAAAACATCTGGTTGGGCCAAACAAAATAGATTTCTGGTCAGCGCGCGCGTCGATTTTGACCCTCGCGCCTCAACATTTTTGTTTTTAATTTCCCGCGGTATGACGCTGAGTTGTGCAGGGCTTTTCTTGCTTTGATGTAAAACCATGGCCGTAGCTAGAGGGTGTGTGTGTGTGGGGGGGGGGGGGGGGGGGGGGGGAGAATAAAATCCGGAAAGCATTCTAGAAATTTAAACAAAATTATCTTCTTAACTGTTTAAGGAGTTTTAGACTATTAACTACTCAGTTCCCCCCCCCCCCCCCTAGCTACGGCCCTGAAAACTATTAAAATAGTCCATGAAAGCAAGGTCTATAAGCTGACTTGTACCAGTACTGTAGCTGTCTTTAATTTCTCTTTAAAACAGGTCCTGTTGTTCTGAATGAGTAGCATGGCTTGTTTTAGAAATCTTTGCGGCCAAAGTCGAAGTAATAAAAATCACCGTATCAATTCTGGAACTTTGGTCTGACCTCATATTGAAAATGAGCCATTAAAGGTGTAATTTTCTTCAGTTAATACGGTGAGGTAAAGGTCGTAGTACTGATATTTATGGGTCGTAGTTTGGTTGATATAGTGCATATAGTGTTTTTAAACGCAATCATTAACATGGTCGCTTATGGGTTTTTTGGGGGGGGTTATTTTGGTATAGTACAATCTACATACACATGCGCAAGCGTCCAGAGACCAGTCTAAGCGTGACACGCATTACCGACAAATTGACAAAGGTTTGATATTCATGAGCCTGTCGCTAAAATATACGACGCGATGCTGGCACTGGCACTTCCTCGGAGGAACTGCAATTTGAAAACAAATAATGACTCATTGTCAACGACGTATCCAATAAAACATCGCCGACGACGAGCACATGCATTTGTAACGGGAATAACGCGCGCGCGAGTGCGTCAATTAGCAAACGTATTAAAACATACGACGGTGTTTACGATCTACGTACACGAGAAATGTTGACAGTTCACACATACCAGACGCGTGTGCCGGGAATTAGGCAGTCGGGAGGGGGTCTAGGTTGTGGCGGGTAAAACGCAAGAGCTGTAGGTGCGATGCCAAACGAAGAGAGTCGGGGGGGGGGGGTGGGGAGGGGGTCTATGTTGTGACGAGTGAAATACACGAACTTTAGGTGTGAGGCCACACAAGGAGTGGGGGGGGGGGGGAGTTGGGAGGGGGTCTAGGTTGTGGCGGGTGAAACAGAACAGCTTTAGGTGCGAGACCACACAAGGAGTGGGGGGGGGGGGGGGTAGTTGGGAGGAGGTCTAGGTTGTGGCAGGTGAAGCGCTAGGGCCGAGGTATCTGTTCAAATATTGACATTCAGGTACGGACGAAGCAAGTGAACATTGGGGGAGGGGAGTAACAAAGTTAAAGTTCGTTTTGTTTGACGACAACACCAGAGCAAATTGATTTATTAATCATCGGCTATTGGATGTCAAACATTTGGTAATTTTTACTTACAGACTTAGATAGGAAACACGTTACCTTTTTTTATTAGTAGCAAGGGATATTTTATATGCACCATCCCACAGACAGGATAGTCGTGGGGCACTGGCTGGAACGAGAAATATCCCAATGGGACAGACCACCGACGGGGTAACACACTGAGATTAGAGGTGTGGAGTTCTGGATTGCTAACGTGTTCGGGGTTTTTATGCCTATGCAGAGAATGGATTATAACTAGATGTCTTGACTCCTGGGATGCAATTTTTGTATTCCAGCAGTACAATTCATCGTGGCAAATGTAGCCACGTCGTAAAGTGCTCGCTTGATTCGCGGACGGTTTGGGATCGATCCACGTCGGTGGGCCCATTGGACTATTTCTCGTTCCACCCAGTGCCCCACGACTGGTATATTAAAGTCCGCTACTAATGGAAATATGTAGCGGGTTTCCTCTCTAAGACTATATGCCATTATTACCAAATGTTTTAAATCCAATAGCCGATGATTAATAAATAAATGCGCTCTAGTAGTGTCGTTAAACAACACCAACTTTAATTAACTACTTACAATGGAAGCCGCACACTCCAATACAAACAAATTCGTATATATTAATAGGCAAATATATCGATGGCTCATTGGGCGTATCTCTTTACAACAAACACACGTAGCCATATCAGAACTGTTTGTTACATACCGACAACACCCACGTGTTTTGGTTCCTATTATATCACCTGTTACTTGTCGGTTCAACGAGCGCTGATCCAGTTACCAGAACAGAACAAAACAGAACTTTATTACACTCAGGCCGTTCCACAACGGCGTTAGAGGAACATACATAATAAATAGTATAAACGTGACAAGATGGTTTACAGGAGGATGAAATAATAACATATGATAATACATAATACATGTATTTACTTGTATATGATATTAATTGATAATAACTGTAACAGTAGTAGTAGTAGTAGTAGTAGTAGTAGTAGTAGTAGTAGTAGTAGTAGTAGTAGTAGTAGTAGTAGTAGTAATAATAATAATAATGGTGGTAGCAGTAATGGTAGTCGTAGTAGTATAATAATAGTAGCAGTAGTAGTAATAGTAATGGTAGTACATGGTACAGTAATAATAATAATAATAATAATAATAATAATAATAATAATTGTAATATAGCTAGGAAACAGTTTTGATTGTGACATGAGTTATTCAGTTACAAGGACGTTTAAAAACCTGGCAAATTACATTTATAAATAGTCATCCTGGGGAGAACACGCAGGTATCAGTAGTGTTAGAAAATGTTTACGGTGTTACCAATGGGAATTGATTATGTTCACTGTCACCCTTAGACCGGAATATCAGTTTGCGTGTTAACAAAACACGTCATTCCACCCACTGTTCTGATACAAAAAACAAAAACAAAAAACAAAAAATAAAAAAAATGAAAAAGAAACGATTTTAAGTAAGGCCGTTATAAAATAATTCGTACATTTTTGTTTTTATCTCCGCACTACCCGAGAATAATGGCCCGTCCCCAGTTTGTTTGTTTGTTTGTTTGTTTGTTTGTTTGTTTATTTTTTTGTTTGTTAACTGTTTGTTTGTTTTGTTTCTGGTTTCTTCTTTTTTCATTGTACAAAAAAAAAAGAAAAAAAAAAAAAAAAAAAAAAAAGAGAAAAATAAAGAAGAAAAAAAAGAAAGAAAAAAAAAGGTGCGATATTTCAAAATTTAAAATTCCTAAAAATATATAATCAGGCCAGTAGGATCCAGATCTGTAGTGGTAGTGGGTGGGTGGGGATGGGGGTGGGTTTCACAGTTTCTTTTGAAGGGGCCACAGTCTTGGGGAGGGGGGAGGGGGCCACAATCCAGATTTTGGCTTTTTTTATGTGAAGTAGGACAAGAAAACTGTACACGTTCGTCCTCAGGTGGGTAGATTTAGCTCAGTCGGTTAAGCGCTCGCCTGAGGTGCTTGCTTCGCAGGATCGAACCACCTCAGTAGATCAACTGAATGGTTTTTTTTCTTGTTCCAACCAGTGCAATACAACTGGTCAAAGGCCGTGGTGTGTGCTTTCCTGTCTGTGGGAAAGTGCATATAAAAGATCCCTTTCTGCATTAAGAAAAATATTGCGGGTTCCTTCTGCTGAATACGAGTCAGAATTAATACCAAATGTTTGACATCCAATAGCCAGCGATTAATTAATGAATGTGTTCTAGTGGTGTCGTTAATCAAAACAAGCTTCAAGTGATGAGAGGGGCTCAGGTCCCCTTTACCCCCGTACCCTGGGTTCATACGGGCTTGAAAATAAGCACTCTGGTTGAATCTGTTGCCCTATATGGTAGTGAAGTATGGGGTGCGAATTATATATCTTTAAAAAAACATAGACACATTTCTGCCTGAAAAACTGCTTTTAAAATTCTGTAAACATACACTACAAATTACCAAGAATTCCCACAATTGGAGTTCAAGAGCTGAACTTGGCTTATATCCTATTTTAATGAATGTTGTAAAACGAATGGTGAACTTCCACTCTCATATGCAAAAAACTAAAAATATTCTACTGCAGCATGCTTTTAAAGAAAGCATGGCTTTAGAAAGAAAGACTATTGGTTGGCTTCACAAATTACATTCATTTATCGACCACTTAGGTCTAAACAGAAGTATTATTAACAGCCCAAACTATCTAATAAAGTTACAAAACAATTTTTATCAAAAACATTTCCAAGAAAGTCTAAATATTACAAAAATGACAAATAGCACTGGCAATAAAATGAGAACATATGAAACTCTCAAACAGGAAATATACTTAGAACCATATTTAATTCACTGCTTAAACCCAGATCAAAGAAAACATTTCTCTAAACTCCGTCTTAGTGACCATAACTTGAAAATTGAAACTGGCAGGTATAAAAACAATATACTCCTCTTGACCAGCGTCTCTGTGATGAATGCAATATCACTGAAGATGAATTTCATCACATTGTACAATGTAAGAAATATAAGTATCAGCGGTCAAAGTTATTTCATTTTATTTCCAACTACAACCCTTCATTTTTAAATATGGCACCCAAAGAGCAGTTTATTTTTATTATGAAAAATCAGGACCCAGTCAACATAGGTGTTATTTGCAAGTTGGTTTTCCAATATAATGAATAGACCGTAGTAGTGACATACATGTATGTATATATATGTATGTAAAAATATAGTCATTAATTGTTTGTTAATATTGCAACTTTCTAATGTTATTTTGTGCACTCTGTTCCCATGTGGAATGTTTAAATGCAATAAATTTTATCTTATCTTATCTTATCTTATCTAATCTTATCTTATCTGTTGATAGAGCGCCGAGCTTACGATGAAATACGAGACACCACACGAATCATTAATACCAGCTCCTGTGAATAGTGTTGTCTTCCTATCCAGTAACCACGCTAAATATTGCACAACGAAAACATAACTATTGTTAGAGAGAGAGAGAGAGAGAGAGAGAGAGAGAGAGAGAGAGAGAGAGAGAGAGAGAGAGAGAGAGAGAGAGAGAGAGAGAGAGAGAGAGAGAGAGAAAGAGAGACAGAGCGAGAGAGAAACAGAGAGAGAGAGAGAGAGAGAGAGAGAGAGAGAGAGAGAGAGAGAGAGAGAGAGAGAGAGAGAGAGTCGGTTTTGTTTAATGACATAAGTAGAGCACATAAATTAATTAATCATCGTCGGCTGTTGTCAAACATTAGGCAAGGATGGAAATAAGCAATGTGTCTGGTAACCCATATACAGGTGACAGGCGCGAATCCAGAATGTTATAACAGAGGAGGTCTCAAAACCATTGTCGTTTTTGAAATAGAATTTAAATGTCCTTGACATGTGGACGAGATAATGTGTATTTTGTAATATATGTTGTTTGAACAAAAATGGGGGGAGGGGGGAGCTTGGGCCCCCGGCTATATCCGCACCTGGGTTACAAAAAAAGAAAATTACAGACGTGGTCAAAATTTAGGTGGTGTAATTTTAGTTTAATAACATTTTGTAGAAAACGAAGAAGGTTTCTCGACTTCAATGATATATGTTAACCTCGTTGTAAGCTAAATGTCCGATCTTGACTTATTTCCATGCCTGATCTGCTGACAACCGACAAATAGACGATATGCGAGGAAACCCGTTACATTTTATCATTAGTAGTGTAACAAATCTGTATATTTCCAATATTTTCCTGAATAATCTGATTTGTTGTCTGTCCTTTTTCTACTTGTGTTTGGTTTCTTAATTTTATTCTTGGTTTCTGAACTTCTTATGCTAACATCTTCTAGCACCCTATTAGCACTTTAATCAGTCTTCTATGAATCAGATTATTGATGGGTAAAGTTACAGGAACGATCATTCAGATCCATTGATTTTCCAAACAGTAGCATGAGACCATATAATATTGTAATGTTTAGGCTTGGATTTTATAGTTAATATCACGTTGTGTAATATTTGGGGAGGGGTTAAACAATAAAAATGTTATATTGTATTTTGGGATATCATTTGAGAAGATAATTAAGTTAGAATTGTTTATTTTATTTACGTAATTTTTGTTGTAGCGATGTATAATTTTCGGCAATATTCGGCTATAATTAAGTTTGTCGTTAATCTTCGTTATTTCTACGAAGAATTGTTATGATAGGTTAACCAATCGTCATGCCCGATTAATGTCATGTCATTAATTTGGACCAATGAGAGCCATTCCATGTATGCTAGATTTGTCCATCCGTTTACTCACTTCTGATTTTCCAACCACAGGTACAACATGTGTGTTGATTGTGTGTTTTTTATGTGTAGATTTTGAATGGCTCTCTCACTCGGTTATTCCAAATTGTGTTTTTAGATTTATTATGTGAGAACCGACAATGATAAGCTATTTATTTATTATGTAATTCATTAACCAAATGGTAGTGTATTTTTGTTAGTTGTCACCGTCTCGCATTCCATTACCGTAAACCTTAAAATTATTGTTAGGCTTATTTTGTATTGACACTTGAGAGGTTAGTAAAATATTTTTGAAAGAAGATTATTGGAATTTTGGAGAGAGGAATTGAGTGAAGGAAATATTATTTCTGTCTCGTAAATTACCAAGTATTCCACGTTTGGGAATCTTGTGGTTTCACGAGTGGAAATGAATGTTTAGCTTTTAGGTACGTTTTAGATGTTTTCGATGGATTTTCATTCTCTTAGAATAAACAAATAGTAATCCATATTGGGATTCTTAATGTTTCATTGGCGGGGAATTGAATGGTGGTTGAGTTGTGCGAAATTTGAATAACTATTATGTAACCTGTATCTCTCAATGTCAATCATGAAATCTATTAAAAATCTTAATTATTTTGCTGGTTAACTGTAATTGTTTTTATGATCTATTGAAACTCTTAAATAAACACTGTGAAAAAGGACGACTTATGTGATTATTGTATTAGTTGGTGAGAAAGGTTAATCATGAGTTTACATATTAAAATGTGATATTTGGAAGTCCACGACCGAAAGAGGTAGCCGAACCCAGCAAGGCATTTTTAGAACTGTATTTAATTCGATTCTAGCACCGGTCTATAGGTGGGCACGTTCTGAGAAAGCGAAATCGTTACAGTAGCAATAAATAGTTTATATGCATTTTTTCCACTGGCAAGACAGCACATGCCACGATCTTTGATATACTAGTCCTGTAGCACATGCTGGGAAGGGAAAAAACCCAATGGGTCGGTGATACGAAGGGTTCCTTACTGATAAATTTTGAAAGTTCGGACGCACTTCCCCCTTTAGGTTGATTGGAATCTGAACGACAAAAACGTTACAAAAATTGAAATCGATATCTCTGAACAAAACAGAACCAAAAGGAAGTTTTGGTAAGATGGTGACTGCTACCACGAAGACATCCTACTCCCCGGGACATATGGTAGAAGATAAGAAACACGACGGTGTCTAATGACAGCTGAATGAGCTAACTACTATAATAAGAACCAAAAGGAAGTTTTGGTAAGATGGTGACTGCTACCACGAAGACATGCCACTCCCCGGGGCATATGGTAGAAGATAAGAAACACGACAGTGTCTAATGACAGCTGAATGAGCTAACTACTATAATAAGCCGGCTGTGGAACATTGGTCGGAACGGGAAAAAACAGAAGGAACTATTTGAAAAGATTCATTATATATAGATTATAATTATAGCAAATAGTCCATGCTAAGCTTTGTTATTGTTTGCTTTACATTTCCTTCTTTCTTCTCTTTCAAGCCTCCCTTTGTGTGACAGCCAATAGGCGATATAAATTTTTGTGCTGGAGTGTGTTACTAAACGTTCGTTCGTTCGTCCGTCCATTCATTCATTCGTTCATTCATTCATTCATTCATTCAATTCGGGGCGAGACGTAGCCTAGTGGTACAGCGCTCGCTTGATGCGCGGTCGGTTTGGGATCGATCCCCGTCGGTCCCCATTGCGCTATTTCTCGCTCCAGCCAGTGCACCGCGACTAGTACATCAAAGGCCGTGGTATGTGCTGTCCTGTATATGGGATGGTGCATTTAAAAGATCCCTTGCTGCTAATCGAAAAGAGTAGCCCATGAAGTGGCGACAGCGGGTTTTCTCTCTCAATATCTGTGTAGTCTTTAACCATATATCTGACGCCATATAACCGTAAATAAAATGTGTTGAGTGCGTCGTTAAATAAAACATTTCCTTCCTTCTTCAGTCATTCAATTCATTCATTCATTCACCCATTCATTCACCCATTCATTCATTCACCCATTCATTCATTCATTCATCTCCTTCATACTTTTCCCCTTTCTTTGTATTTCTTTCCTTTTCCTACATCTTATGACGTCGCCCCCCCCCCCCCCCCCCCCCCCCCCCAGTCCATAACCCGTCCATTACTTTTCTTTTTTTCCCTCACTCCTCCATGATTTTTCTTTATTTCCCTTATCCAATTTTGGCTTCCCTTTCTTTTGCTTTTCTCTGCCTTTGAATTTTTTTGTCATCTTTCGTATCTTTGTTTCGTGATAATAAAATATGTTTAGCTAGCAGAAAGCATCTTTCGAACAGTCATGTTATTTCATTACGCCATTGGCGTTTCTCAAGGTGAAAAGTATATTCTACACGACAAATGGAGCTTTACGCCGCGCAGGCTACAGGGAACCGAGTTCTCGTTGTCGCGGGTAATGCTAATATATCACAATTGTAAAGAAGATTATATTTGGCAGAAAACGGAGGTATTATGTGCTGTGAATACAAAAGTGAACATTTGTGATGTGCTGCAAGGTAATCAAATAATACTGACGTTAACTGTAGCGTTGTTCGGTGTTTGTCACGAAAATAGAACAAAGCACAGCGACGAAACCGAGAGAATGAAAGGAAGGGAAAAGATGTAAGGGTGACTTGTTTGTTTAATGACATCTCGACACATTTTAAACCATTTGATTTCTGATATATAGTTATTGGTAGCAAAGGAAAAAGGTGGGATTGGGGGGGGGGGGGGGGGAGAGAGAGAGAGAGCGAGAGAGACAAGCACACACACGCACTGACACACATTGACACATACGCACTGACACACACATTGACACACACGCACTGACACATTGACACACGCACTGACACACACACATTGACACACGCACTGACACACACACATTGACAAACACGCACTGACACACACGCATAGTGACACACACAGTGACAAACGCAATGACACACACGCACTGACACACACACACACACACATTGACACACACGCACTGACACACACATTGACACACACGCACTGGCACACATTGGCACACACGCACTGACACACACACACAGACACACATGCACAGTGACACACACAGTGCCACACACGTAATGACACACTGATATACACGCACTGATACACACGCACTGACACACACACACACACATTGACACACACATGGACACAGTGACACACACAGTGACACACACGCAATGACACTGATATACACGCACTGACACACACGCACAGTGACATACACGCACTGATACACACAGTGACACACGCACACAGTGACACACACGCACTGACACACATGCACTGACACACACAGTGACACACACGCACACAGTTACACACACGCACTGACACACGTGCACTGACACACACAGTGACACACATGCACTGACACACACAAAGTGACACACGAACACAGTGACACACACACAGTGACACACACAGTGACACACACGCAATGACATACTGACATACACGCACTGACACACACACAGTGACACACAAGCACACACGCAAACATACACACACACACACACACACACACCATTTTATTCGCGTTATGACCATCACTTTTCGTAAAATATTGGCGCCCGTGCGCTAGGCCCTCCGAACCCACCCCACCTGTTCAAGCCCTCGGATTCGCTTTTAAAATAACTCTGTGAGATCGGAGCCAGGTGGCAGACGTGTTGTTAATGATTTTAAAAAGCTCTAATTGTATTTCCTGGACGCATTATGGAACAATCCTGCAAATGTTTCCTGTGAGAAAACATAATTAAATAATCACATTGCCGCTGTAATGACATCGCGTTTTAAACCCGACCCAGGCGGTAGGCCTAACGGACTAAACTTAATTAAAGTATATATTTACTCCAATTCGTTTTGTTATGCTGACATTTGAGGCGACCCGTCTGCGACTTTTTATTAAATTTCAAACCGTTCAAACCCTTTAGAATGTAGGTACGGTAATCTAGTGGCTACCCAGGCAATCAAGCCTTCACATACCACTATTATTCAGCATTAAAGCAGATGTCCGTAGCGCAACTGTATTAATTTTTTTAGGACTGACGCATGTGCACACTGAACAGGGGCGGATGAGGGATTTCGTAAACGGAGTGGGGTGTGTGTGTGTGTGGGGAGGGGGGAGCACAAATTTCTAAAATGGTCAAGTTTGACGAACATAATTTAGCCGATCTGCAGCGTGTTCAATGGGCATTCTGCCAGGAAATGGTTTCACAAAAGTTACTCAGAGACTCATTTGCAGGGCACTTTATTAGTGTATATTCTCGATGATAAATTTTAAAAACAACAACCCCCCACCCCCCTCCCCCACGCCCACATATAATTAAAAAGGGCTCTTCAAACGGACGAGCCTTGGGGAAGTCACGGGACCCATGTGACACCCCCTCCCCCGCCATTGATTCGCCCCATGGCTAGAGCCCCACAGTCCCCTGCTCTGCCGTGCCTTCCTCTCAGTCTGTCTGTCTGTCTCTGTCTGTCTGTCTGTCTGTCTGTCTGTCTGTCTCTCTCTCTCTCCTCTCTCTCTCTCTCTCTCTCTCTCTCTCTCTCTCTCTCTCTCTCTCTCTCGTTGCGTGACAACGGTGCCTCTGCCAGAAGTCCACGATTGCAACATCAAATGCCGTGGTATGTGTTATTCTGTCGGTGTTAAAGAATGTAAAGATAAGTTTACACGAATGGCCGTTAGACACAATTTATCTTGCACACACACACACACACACACACACACACACACACAGTCACACACACGCACACACTCATACACACACACACACACAGACACACACACAAAAGACCACTAAATGTTTTGAGTGCCAAATATAATTTCATGATTATTTCCACATTGGTTGATTCTGTCAATTCCTCATGGATTTCAGTACAACGATAGTTTATTCTTAAGTATGGCACACTAATGGGTAAACAAGTTTATAAATACTTACAACAATACCGCCTCCGCGACGTTTCATACAATTTTCGAATGATTTCTAAGATTGGCTTGATGCCGGTAAATGAAAATAGCCGTGTCGCTTCTAGCAATATATTGTATTTATTTGTTTGTCTTCTGTTTTCATTGTCGTCAGATCACTCGTGTAGGCAGTGACGTCAACAGAAGTGTTGATGGCTACTAGTGAAGATTTCTTCATTTTTTTTAGTTTGTTACGAATGGTGGCGTTTTTTCTGTGAATGTAATATGTTCGATTGGTTTAGTAACTCAGCACCGGCTTGTATCAAAATATGCATTGAAAGAGCAGATAAAGAATGAATTCAGGAGTATGTCAGTACTCTCTCACTCTTTCTGTCTCTCTCCCTCTCCCCCCTCTCCCCTTTCTCTCTTTCTCTGTGTGTGTCTCTCTCTGTCTTTCTGTCTGTCTCCCTTTTTATCTTTCTCCGTCTGTCTCTCTGCCTCTCTTTCTCCCTCCATCTCTGCCCCTCTCTCTTCTCTGTGTCTCTCTTTCTCTGCGTGTGTCTCTCTCTGTCTGTCTGTCTGTCTGTCTGTCTGTCTCTCTCTCTCTCTCTCTCTCTCTCTCTCTCTCTCTCACAGACACACACACACACACATTTTCTTAGGAACAATGAACTTGCTGAACAGACAAAAATCTATATACAAAAACATCACCCTACTTTTGCATAGCAGAAGGTCAGCATATTTATATAGGGTATGCCCTACATCTACAATACATTCTTATAAACCTTCCTCCATGCCAAATACACTGTATTATGATGGCTAGTTTCTCTCCCTTTTTATCTTTCTCTGTCTCTCTGCACTTTCTGTCTGTCTCTCTCTGTCTCTCTGTCTCTCTCTCTCTCTCTCTCTCTCTCTCTCTCTCTCTCTCTCTCACAGACACACACACACACACACACACACACACACACACACATTTTCTTAGGAACACTGAACTTGCTGAACAGACAAAAATCTATATACAAAAACATCACCCTACTTTTGCATAGCAGAAGGTCAGCATATTTATATAGGGTATGCCCTACATCTACAATACATTCTTATAAACCTTCCTCCATGCCAAATACACTGTATTATGATGGCTAGTTTCTCTCCCTTTTTATCTTTCTCTGTCTCTCTGCACTTTCTGTCTGTCTCTCTCTGTCTCTGTCTCTGTCTCTGTCTCTCTCTGTCTCTCTCTCTCTCTCTCTCTCTCTCTCACAGACACACACACACACACACACACACATTTTCTTAGGAACACTGAACTTGCTGAACAGACAAAAATCTATATACAAAAACATCACCCTACTTTTGCATAGCAGAAGGTCAGCATATTTATATAGGGTATGCCCTACATCTACAATACATTCTTATAAACCTTCCTCCATGCCAAATACACTGTATTATGATGGCTAGTAAAGCATTTTCTTAAATGCTGCACAGTACAGATTCGGTGATGTACAGACTGAGGTCACATTTAGTTATTTTAATCAGTCTTAGAAAGAGGAAGTTGAAACAGGTGACGTCTATGTCAACCCGCCCCCCCCCCCCCCCCCCCCCCCCCCCCTCCACACACGCATACAGTAGAGAGAATAGCTAATATATTCATAAAAGTACCTTCTGGTTAATTTAAAAATCGATTTTTTAAAAATGTTACTGTGCTTGTCTTTATGCGGATATAGCGTATATTTGTATTGGAGTTGTACACAAATGAATGTAATGAATTCTTACAGTTGTGGATAAATGCATGTAACTAAATATGTGAATAACGCCGATCGTAACGTTTGATTATTACGTAGGCATCTAACGGGTAAGATGTGCTCATGTTTATTATAGACCACTGGGGAGGAAGGAAGGAAATGGTTTAGTTAACGACGCACTCAACACGTTTTATTTACGGTTATATGGCGTCAGACATATGGTTAAGGACCACACAGATATAAAGAGAGGAAACCCGCTATCGCCACTTCATGGGCTACTCTTTTCGATTAGTAGCAAGGGATTTTTATATGCACCATCCCACAGACAGGATAATACATACAACGGCCTTTGTTACACCAGTTGTGGAGCACTGGCTGGAACGAGAAATAGCCCAATGGGCCCACCAACGGGGATCGATCCCAGACCAACCGCGCATGAAGCGAGCGCTGTACCACTGAGATACGTTCCGCCCCATATACCTGTGGATTACGGAGGTAATCGCCTCTGTAATAAACCTGTCGATAAAATACATGGAATGAAGTCAGATTTTAAAATTTGTTAATGACGCAGACCACTGAATAATAAAAACAAAACATTATGTTACAGTGTGTCTGTCCGTCAGTCGGTTATTCTGTATGTGAGCTGGTCAGCGCGCCCGTTCCTCTGTCTCATGTACATACATTGGCGTAAGGTCTCCCGTTTTTTGTAGGGGACATGCTGGTTTTTGCCCCAATTAAACGAAAATGCCCGAACCTGGAGAACAAGATTTATTCATATTAGCATTTCTACCAAACAGCTAAATATAGGGTTGTACACGAATACTACGCATTTTTACATGGATTAGGCTAAAACTAATGTTGCGGGTAAAGTGATTATTTTTTCCCGTTTTTCTCCACGACTTGGGGATTGGGGGGTGGGGGGGGGGGGGAGGCAACTGCCCTCCTGTCTGATACGCTTATGATGTAAAACAAAACAAAGTTTGTAACTTTGTACCTCAGTGTTAAAGTGCTCGCTTGAGGCGCGGTCGATCTAGGATCGATCTCCGTCGGTGGACCCATTAGGCTATTTCTCGTTGCAGCCAGTGCACGACAACTGGTATATGACTGGCTCCCCGCCGCCCTTCCTCCCCCTCCCTCCCCCTCCCTATGCCTCTGACCGACAACGCATGAGGCGTCTCCACTGTTGGGCTACATCCCGTAATGTATCGTAATACCAACATAGCAGAAAGTTTGTTTTGTTAAACGATATCACTAGAGCACACTGATTTATTAATCATCCACTATTGGATGTCAAACATATGGCCATTTTGACACAGTCAAAGAGAGGAAACCCGCTACATTTGTTTTCCATTAGTAGCAAAGGATCTTTTATATGCACCATCCCACAGAAAGAATAGCACATACCACGGCCTTTGATATACCAGTCGTGGTGCACTGGCTGGAACGAGAAATAGTCCAATGGGCCCACCGACGGGGATCGATCCCACTGGGCTACGTCCCGCCCCTTAATGTATGGTAATACCAAGAGAACACAGACGAACGTTTTCGATCTGTATTCACTTAGTCTGTGACAGCGAGACGAAAGTCGTGTTTCGCGGGAGGGAGGGAGGGAGGGACGGAGGGCGGGGTGGTGATAGTTAGTAAATAATGGATCTGACCCCTGTCGTCCTCAGCGGCCTTGGATCGGACAGCCACTCGACGTGACAGTAATTGGCGGGCGTTACGTCTTGGGTTCGACACTTAAACGGACGATCCTGGCCTCGTTGCGCTCACTCAACCCATCAAAGGGCGAAATGACACGTCTTGTCAGAGAGCACTTGTGTGTAGGATAACCCGCCACTATCATTACTTCCTTTTTGCCATCTTCTCAGGAAGTGAACACCAAAAAAAAGAAGAAAAAAAAAGAAAAAAAAAGAGAAAAGCTAGCGAGAAGCAACGCAGTGGCAAACAACAATAATTAGTCAATATTGGCGGATATATTAGCAACAAATTCAATAATTTTAGAGTTGGCCAGAAGGCAATATGTAACCTACTAACAGATAGTCCGGGATCCAAGGGCTTAAAATTTTGATGGACCTGACTCGGCATAACATACTCTTGCTTTGCTATTTATTTGTTAGAACAGACCTTCAGGGTAAACAATTGGGTGGTCTGCTTTGCTGGAAACATTGCAAACAAAAAATATGACCATATGTTCATGTATACTGTTTTTTGTTTAATCGCGGGCTCTATTGAATCAGGGCATTTGAGATTTCATCAAATGTTTTAGCAATTAACCACCTATAGTTTTAATTACTTTCCCTGTTTGACAAGCAGAAGTACAGAAAGCAATCAGTCACGAAAACTGAGGTATATTCATACTGTTTTTTAATTTTACTTTCGCAGTTAATGTGTTTTATACATGAACCTAAATTGGCCAAAAGCACACTATTTGTATGTACATTAAACAACGGTAGTTTTAGTATTTTATAACTATCAAATCCTAAGCATATGGCAAAGTGTCACATATGCCTGTTAATATTTACATGCTAGTAAGTAATGTCAGTGAATGTAAAATTACATGTCGATCATTTTATGGAAGCAGATAAGAGCTGTAAAAATTAAAACCGTAATATAGAAGGCAGATCAGTAATGAACTTCACATAAAAAAAAACCTGTCTATTAATATAATTTCAGTGTTTTATTCAAATAAATATTAGATGGTTATTTAGATTTTAAAATATGAAAACTAATAATAATCATCAAAGCTATGGAAAAACAGATGAAGTTTGTACCACGTTATCTTGGAGGTAGTATGTAAACACCTTGCAACAATCTGTAGACTGCTACATTTATAGGAATAACTGATGAAACGGTTTCTTTTTTATCATTTGCTTTATAAGATACATTCAACTGTGCGAATATCAGCTATTTTTTAAAATTGATATGATGTCCTTATGTTTCCATACATGAAAATATAAATAACGTGAAACAATAGTTGCCATTTTTCATTCAGTGAACCGTCATCGGCCAATTCTCGGGATCTCTTTTTGACCTTGTTGGTCCATTTACGAATTTAGAACGTGTTTTTAATTAATTAATAATACATGTGTATTAAATAATATCAAATATATAGCGTAATACAGTTTTGACCACTTTGTTGAATACAATCATTAAGAATCGTGATCCAACGGAGTTCCATGCTACTGTGTATTATTATTATTTTAAACTATTGTCATAAATGTGTGTGTGAGAAAACAAATCTGCAACTTTGCACTATGCCCTATAGACGTAGTTTGGTGTATCACAGTTCAGTAGAAAATATGAGAATCAATAAATTAAAGTGTTCCTCTCAAGAAAAACGGTAAGATGTTGGTATCAAATTGACAAATTATTTTCCGATCATGGGTTTAAGCGTTGTTCTTGTTTTCGGTTACTGCACTTCTTTAATACAAAAAAGGTAGATTGTCTACACTTATCCATAGTCACAGAATTGAATGGCTTATGTTTTAACTCCACACCACTTTATTGTGTAGAAGCTGCCATACCTGCTATTGGTAATGCTTCATAATATTATTTTAGTGACATCTGTTATTATTCCAAAAGATAGGAATTTAGAAATATTATTTGAAATGTGGAAACTGGTACAGCAAAGTTTACTTACTGCTTAAGAAAACTATCCTGTCAATAGTTAATTATTCACTGCTGTCTAACGCATTTCCTTAGGTCACCAGTGCTAAGACAACCAATCACACATTTCACATTAGCCTTTGTTCATGTACAGCCTCGCTTATATCTTGCATTGACAGTACTTGAGACATCTTTTAGTGATCACACTCCTTCAGCATCACTGTTTTTTGCACCTCTTGCAGTGATCAGACTCCTTCAGCATCACTGTTTTTTGCACATCTCATTAAAATGCAGTCTCGGCAGAAGAAAGCATAGCAAATTTTCCTTGGTGATAAAATAATACATTGAGGTTGTCATCAGTCATCTCGTCCATACAAACACTTGAACAGGTGTCTTTTATCCAAGAAACCTTTCACCAACGAGATTTATGGTACATTGCCAGTGTTTTCAACATTCTTTCCTCGCATGTAGGAATAGGTTATAGGATCACACCAAGTTAGGATGTATTGAGAAGACATGGCAACCATGTTATACTTTGCTTCATTCTGCCACAGCTACGGTCTAGTTATGGCCCAGATTGTAGACATAGTATTCACAGTTTGCATAATAGTATGACTACTATAGCCAGCATATTGGAATACGGTATATAATTATGTGAATCACCGTTGAGCTGGAGTAGGCGAAGACTCTGAGCTGGCTTGAGGTATGGTCCGTATCTAACACAATCGGCAGAATGCATGCTTGTGATGATTTGGTTGAGGTAGGGTCCGTATCTAACACAATCGGCATAACGCATGCTTGTGATGATTTGGTTGTATGTTTAGTGCCAATCAGTGGACCCATTTTCTGCTTGGGTTCCCCCTGTACGAATCAGTGACATACGACTGGTATATCAAACACCATGGTTAGTGCTGCCTTGTCTATGGAAAAATGCATATTATGAAATATCCTTTGCTGCTAAAGGAAAATACAGTGGGTTTCCATCAGGATTAAAATGATATCAGAATTATTAAATATTTGACATTAGCCGATAATCAATAAATCAATGTGTTCCAATGGCGTCGTTAAATAAAACAAAGTATAAGTGAACTGGCTAGCGGCTCGATGTGTAGACATGAGTACCAGCTAGCATCGCAGGGCGAGAGAGGGTCTGCATTGTAGAAAGGCCAGCCACTGGTAGTGGTACAACTGGCTAGCGGCTCCATGTGTAGACATGAGTACCAGCTAGCATCGCAGGGCGAGAGAGGGCCTGCATTGTAGAAAGGCCAGCCACTGGTAGTGGTACAACTGGCTAGCGGCTCGATGTGTAGACATGAGTACCAGCTAGCATCGCAGGGCGAGAGAGGGCCTGCATTGTAGAAAGGCCAGCCACTGGTAGTGGTACAACTGGCTAGCGGCTCCATGTGTAGACATGAGTACCAGCTAGCATCGCAGGGCGAGAGAGGGCCTGCATTGTAGAAAGGCCAGCCACTGGTAGTGGTACAACTGGCTAGCGGCTCCATGTGTAGACATGAGTACCAGCTAGCATCGCAGGGCGAGAGAGGGCCTGCATTGTAGAAAGGCCAGCCACTGGTAGTGGTACAACTGGCTAGCGGCTCCATGTGTAGACATGAGTACCAGCTAGCATCGCAGGGCGAGAGAGGGCCTGCATTGTAGAAAGGCCAGCCACTGGTAGTGGTACAACTGGCTAGCGGCTCCATGTGTAGACATGAGTACCAGCTAGCATCGCAGGGCGAGAGAGGGCCTGCATTGTAGAAAGGCCAGCCACTGGTAGTGGTACAACTGGCTAGCGGCTCGATGTGTAGACATGAGTACCAGCTAGCATCGCAGGGCGAGAGAGGGTCTGCATTGTAGAAAGGCCAGCCACTGGTAGTGGTACAACTGGCTAGCGGCTCCATGTGTAGACATGAGTACCAGCTAGCATCGCAGGGCGAGAGAGGGCCTGCATTGTAGAAAGGCCAGCCACTGGTAGTGGTACAACTGGCTAGCGGCTCCATGTGTAGACATGAGTACCAGCTAGCATCGCAGGGCGAGAGAGGGCCTGCATTGTAGAAAGGCCAGCCACTGGTAGTGGTACAACTGGCTAGCGGCTCGATGTGTAGACATGAGTACCAGCTAGCATCGCAGGGCGAGAGAGGGTCTGCATTGTAGAAAGGCCAGCCACTGGTAGTGGTACAACTGGCTAGCGGCTCCATGTGTAGACATGAGTACCAGCTAGCATCGCAGGGCGAGAGAGGGCCTGCATTGTAGAAAGGCCAGCCACTGGTAGTGGTACAACTGGCTAGCGGCTCGATGTGTAGACATGAGTACCAGCTAGCATCGCAGGGCGAGAGGGCCTGCATTGTAGAAAGGCCAGCCACTGGTAGTGGTACAACTGGCTAGCGGCTCGATGTGTAGACATGAGTACCAGCTAGCATCGCAGGGCGAGAGAGGGCCTGCATTGTAGAAAGGCCATCCACTGGTAGTGGTACAACTGGCTAGCGGCTCCATGTGTAGACATGAGTACCAGCTAGCATCGCAGGGCGAGAGAGGGCCTGCATTGTAGAAAGGCCATCCACTGGTAGTGGTACAACTGGCTAGCGGCTCGATGTGTAGACATGAGTACCAGCTAGCATCGCAGGGCGAGAGAGGGTCTGCATTGTAGAAAGGCCAGCCACTGGTAGTGGTACAACTGGTTAGCGGCTCGATGTGTAGACATGAGTACCAGCTAGCATCGCAGGGCGAGAGGGCCTGCATTGTAGAAAGGCCAGCCACTGGTAGTGGTACAACTGGCTAGCGGCTCCATGTGTAGACATGAGTACCAGCTAGCATCGCAGGGCGAGAGAGGGCCTGCATTGTAGAAAGGCCAGCCACTGGTAGTGGTACAACTGGCTAGCGGCTCCATGTGTAGACATGAGTACCAGCTAGCATCGCAGGGCGAGAGAGGGCCTGCATTGTAGAAAGGCCAGCCACTGGTAGTGGTACAACTGGCTAGCGGCTCGATGTGTAGACATGAGTACCAGCTAGCATCGCAGGGCGAGAGGGCCTGCATTGTAGAAAGGCCAGCCACTGGTAGTGGTACAACTGGCTAGCGGCTCCATGTGTAGACATGAGTACCAGCTAGCATCGCAGGGCGAGAGAGGGCCTGCATTGTAGAAAGGCCAGCCACTGGTAGTGGTACAACTGGCTAGCGGCTCCATGTGTAGACATGAGTACCAGCTAGCATCGCAGGGCGAGAGAGGGCCTGCATTGTAGAAAGGCCAGCCACTGGTAGTGGTACAACTGGCTAGCGGCTCCATGTGTAGACATGAGTACCAGCTAGCATCGCAGGGCGAGAGAGGGCCTGCATTGTAGAAAGGCCAGCCACTGGTAGTGGTACAACTGGCTAGCGGCTCCATGTGTAGACATGAGTACCAGCTAGCATCGCAGGGCGAGAGAGGGCCTGCATTGTAGAAAGGCCAGCCACTGGTAGTGGTACAACTGGCTAGCGGCTCCATGTGTAGACATGAGTACCAGCTAGCATCGCAGGGCGAGAGAGGGCCTGCATTGTAGAAAGGCCAGCCACTGGTAGTGGTACAACTGGTTAGCGGCTCGATGTGTAGACATGAGTACCAGCTAGCATCGCAGGACGAGAGGGCCTGCATTGTAGAAAGGCCATCCACTGGTAGTGGTACAACTGGCTAGCGGCTCGATGTGTAGACATGAGTACCAGCTAGCATCGCAGGGCGAGAGAGGGTCTGCATTGTAGAAAGGCCATCCACTGGTAGTGGTACAACTGGCTAGCGGCTCGATGTGTAGACATGAGTACCAGCTAGCATCGCAGGGCGAGAGAGGGCCTGCATTGTAGAAAGGCCATCCACTGGTAGTGGTACAACTGGCTAGCGGCTCGATGTGTAGACATGAGTACCAGCTAGCATCGCAGGCCGAGAGAGGGTCTGCATTGTAGAAAGGCCAGCCACTGGTAGTGGTACAACTGGCTAGCGGCTCGATGTGTAGACATGAGTACCAGCTAGCATCGCAGGGCGAGAGGGCCTGCATTGTAGAAAGGCCAGCCACTGGTAGTGGTACAACTGGCTAGCGGCTCGATGTGTAGACATGAGTACCAGCTAGCATCGCAGGGCGAGAGGGCCTGCATTGTAGAAAGGCCAGCCACTGGTAGTGGTACAACTGGCTAGCGGCTCCATGTGTAGACATGAGTACCAGCTAGCATCGCAGGGCGAGAGAGGGCCTGCATTGTAGAAAGGCCATCCACTGGTAGTGGTACAACTGGCTAGCGGCTCGATGTGTAGACATGAGTACCAGCTAGCATCGCAGGGCGAGAGAGGGTCTGCATTGTAGAAAGGCCATCCACTGGTAGTGGTACAACTGGCTAGCGGCTCGATGTGTAGACATGAGTACCAGCTAGCATCGCAGGGCGAGAGAGGGCCTGCATTGTAGAAAGGCCATCCACTGGTAGTGGTACAACTGGCTAGCGGCTCGATGTGTAGACATGAGTACCAGC